>NC_091821.1:40857272-40874772 GCF_038994185.2 Dermacentor albipictus
TCTTCCGTACAGACCCGACTCATCCGAATGTACGCCCATCTCTGAAGCCGTCCGCCGCGCCGAGGAATGCCGTCAGCTCGAGCGCTCCGCTCCAACCATCGGATAATAGCAACAAAACTCTCTAGGTGACGATGACCACCTGCATTGTCACTTTCTTCCAGACTCCCTTGTGTAGCTTTGGGTTCCAGCTGTTCCTGCTGGCCTCTCATCCACGCTTGTCTCCAGATATCAAGGACCCTACCGTGTTGTAGCGCAGAAATCGCCTGCGAACTATATCGTAGAGCCTGTCACGCCATCTAAGGACCAACGCTGTCGTGGTCGTGAAAGCGACCACGTATAATACCTGAAGTCCTATTGCGACCTACTGATACTATGTTCACAACGAGTCGCCAGGATGGCTCCTTTTCCGATGGGGGGTGGATTCTAGTGAAGCGTAATACTCGGCGCTGCAGCCACATCGCCAGCAGTCTCCGAGGAGGCGCGAGCTCGAGATTACCTGGCCTAGGCGCAGTTTATATCATTGTTTCAGGGGTAGCGAGAACAAAAAAAATTGAAGAGGCTCAATGTGTTCTCGGCGAATGTAAGTCAAAGTAGAAAAAATAAATAAGAACGTAGTTACTTTGGCTGGCTTTAGTGTCTTGACATGGTTGTTCTGGCGTAGGTTAAAAAAGTGTTGATATTTTTTTGTGTGACATGACGGCACAAATGAACCACCCCAACACATCGTCTCATTGGACCTCGCTGCGTGCTTTGTCAACTCGTCTGCTAGTGTGTTGATTTGGCTTGTCTCGTTGTATGTACCGATGTAAGACTTTGGAAAAGTCAATGGACCTTTGGCGTCAAATGTTTATAACAACATTAAACCCACAAAGTTCCGCAATTGAAAATTTAAAGCACAACTTTGGAAATGTCAATGCACGTTTCACATCAAGAGCTTATGAGCTTTATACCCATAAAGTTCCACAATTGATATCCATGCGCTCCATAGATTCCGTGGCCTCAGTGAGATGCCGCGGCGAGCCCGCTCACCATCAAAGCGCCTTTGAAACAATGTGCTCGAATGGGACTGCTTGGCGTTATGTGACTGCCGGTGTATGGGCGTTGCCACGAAATCCAGCCGGAGTTCGCAATCTTCGCGGTTAAATGTCTTTTCGAGCGTCAAAAAGACATTCTAGACAAAATCCAGAGTGATTTCCGGCGCCGGGGGTCGCTTTGGTCGGCGGTGCATGGACAGCACGAAAAAAATTTCGGGGGGGGGGGGGGCTGAAGCCCCATAAGCCCCCCCCCCCCCCCCCCCTGGCTACGCCCCTGCAATTGACGATCACATCTTGAATAGCGGAGTTCATGCGGGAGCTACGCGAACAATTAGCTCCCCTTGGCAGGCTCCTCGAAACCGAAACTGGCTGGAAAAAGAGCAGCTGTGTCGTTGAGCTGTCTCAAACGCGCGCGTTTGAGACAGCCCTCCCGGAGAAAGTGAATTTTGGCTAAACGCCGTTCCCATCAAAAGGCCTGAAACGGCATTTCGTCGGTGGAAGTGGACAGGTGGCGTCCAACGGAATGACGAAGTAAATTTGACAGGCCGCCGGCATTGAAGCGCTAGGCCAACGCCGCGGACAGCAAGGAGATAACGCCAACTGCTCGCGGGGCCGGACCGATGGTGACCTCGGAGAGGTGACGAAAGAGGAAGGGGGGGGGGGCGACATCGACGACACAGACGCTTTTTCCAGCCAGTTTCGATTTCAAGTAGCCTGCCAAGGGGAATAATTGTTTACATAATTCCCACATGAACTCCGCGACTCAAAATTAGATCATTGGGATAGGAGTGTCGAGGACTGGCCCCAAAGCACTAATTTGCTGTAGCCACCTATTCTAGATAATAAGAACCCGCCGTGGTTGCTCAGTGGCTATGGTGTTGGGCTGCTGAGCACGAGGTCGCGGGATCAAATCCCGGCCACGGCGGCCGCATTTCGATGGGGGCGAAATGCGAAAACACCCGTGTGCTTAGATTTAGGTGCACGTTAAAGAACCCCAGGTGGTCGAAATTTCCGGAGTCCTCCACTACGGCGTGCCTCATAATCAGAAAGTGGTTTTGGCACGTAAAATCCCACAATTTAATTAGATAATAAGAAACATAATTACCGTAACTTCACTAATTACGTACGTAATTGCGGAAATAGCTCTATATTTTCATGCTGCCAATCCGTACACTCGAATGGCAAACAGAAGATTACCGTGATTTATACTTCTCCAATTTAAAAAATTTGGTGCAGCTAGAAAAAAAAATGTAAATAAACCATGGTGTTTTACGTGCCGAAACCATGATCTGATTACGAGGCACGCCGTAGTGGGCGACTCCCGAATTATTTAGACCACCTGGGGTTCTTTAACTGGCACCTAAATCTAAGTACACGATGCTGCAACGCCGGTTACTCGAACCTCGACCGGCGTTACTGCTGGGTAGCTTGGCGTTGTCGGTAGGCTGCAGGCGTCCGGTAGACCATGGCAACCAGGCAGGAGCGAGACGATTTCTAGTGCGAAACTTGCACTATTTATTCCATGGTTGGTGAATGATATAAAAGAAGAGAATAATAATCAAAAATACATTGCGGGGGGGTGGGGGGTAAATAGGCCCGCTAAAATCGTAGGCGGGATTTTGCTCACGTCAACGTCACGTGAAATACAATGAGTGTTGGTGATGGGCGGCCGCTCCCTCTCTCCTAGGCGACGTTACACGTGCTTGCCGCCGCTGGCGGCAACCCGTGGTGTCCTGTTTGGTTCGCGGAAAGGAGTCTCCCTTTGAGTCGCACAGTTCGCGGACGGCGGCCCTCCCTCCTGTCACGTGCACACAGAAAGGGGCCCTTAATCACTGCGGTCTGCGCCGTGCTCCCATATGGGCTGCAGAATTAAGCGTACTTTCCCTCTCCCAAATCACGAAGAATCGCTACGGGGCGCCCGCCAGACTGGCAACCACTCGAGACATCCATAGCAATAAATTAGGGATCCACCCTCCGTTTCGATTAGGCATGGTCTTTCGATCATCCTTTTTGCACGGGGGTGTTAAACGCCAATCGTAACAGGTGTTTTCGCATGCTGCCGCCATCCAAATGCGGCCGCCGTGACCGGAATTCGATCCCACGACTTCACGCTTAGCACCAACACCATAGCCATTAAGCAACCACGGCGGGTGAAAAAAGAAAAAAAAAACACCCTGTGTAGTATAGTAATAGAGAATTTTCCCTATGCTGGGTCCTTGGTGTCATTGTTGGTTTCTTATAATACGCCTAATAAAAATCGTGCCTTTCAGTTTCCTATCTTCTCGTTCATATATATATATATATATATATATATATATATATATATATATTAATCCGCCACCACTGAAACAGTGACATAACCTGCGCCTTAACTACTAGCCAAGCTAGCAGACTGCCTACTAGCTCAGCAATGCAATTACTTCACTGTTTCTGGATGGCTACCTCCCATGGAGACCACCTAAGTGCGTATTCATTGTTAGAATTCTTTTTTTTTAATTCGACAGTACAATGATTTGACACTGCCGAGTTGAGAAACTAATTGTGTGGCAGTCTACTGAAACATTTTAGAATAATATATATTTTTTAATGCAGCGCAGTCCCATTACGACGCATCCGGTTAAGCTGAATTTTCGGATACGACGATTAATGGGTGAACATGCGATTGGTTTCCCAGTAACCCAATACAAAAAAAAGAACTGCTAACGCAAACTGTCAAATCAGTTAAGCCAAAGCTCTGCGGCCGCCCCTCACGCCAGCTACTCAACTCAGTGAGAAGTCCGTATAGGTACACTTGCAGGAGGTAAGCCTGCTAACTTCATGAGAACCAAGTGAAGTTTCTCTTCACCTGTGTTATGGAAACCTGCATGGCTGACACCGCAGAGACAATGATCAAGCTCCTCCAGCTGTCTCTGTAGGCCAATTATTATGTTGAGGATGCTGCCCAGGAGTCGCGAGAACGAGCAGAGTTCACACAAGGCAGCTGGTAAAATTCTGAACACTTGGTGCATTTCTTTTTTAACATGAGGGCACTGAAAAATTTTGGACCTGCTAGGAGAAACTTGTGGATTTCTGAAAGTGCACAGGTTCGCACGGCACCAGCAAGCAACAACTCATTAAAAAAAATTAAGTTATGGAATCTCGTGCGCGAGAGCCACGATCTCATTATGTGGCATGTCGTACTGGGGGGCTCCAGATTAAATTTGACCACCTGAACTTTTTTAACGTTCACCTTCACTGCACAGTACACGAGCTCTTCTTGCATTCAGCCTCCTTCAGAATGCAGCCGCTGTGGCCGGGATTGAACTCGCAACCTTGAACACACACACACACACACATATATATATATATATATATATATATATATATATATATACATATGTGTGTGTGTGTGTGTGTGTGTGTCTTTCTGTACTTGCCTTTTAACTTTAATAATGTTTCATTTATTTTGTATTCTGTATATTTGACCCACCAGAAATAGTAAATTTTCAATTTTGCATATCAGTTTTGTTAAAGGGGTGCTGAAGGACCTGAACCATCCCTCGGGCTTGGTGAAAAAGCACAGACTGCAGATGGAATGCGCTGCTGTGAGCAAGTAACCGAAATTTTCCAGTCGTGTGTGGGGTTAGGAGCTCACAAGCGGAGTGCGAAGCGACCTTATTCTCGAACGCCCTTTTCAAACAGCCTTCCCCTCACCGGTTTCGAAGCTTCCGATGGCTGCCCATTTCATCATTTGAGCAGATTCCCAAAGATGGCTGCTGTTGGCTGATCACTAACATCAATCAAGAATAGTGTTTAGATCAGTGCGCTTCTTCCTACTGTTACTGTGTATATTTAATGACACATTTTACCAAACGGGCTGAAGAAGAGAAAGCCTGCGTTTCGAATTTCGATAAGAATAACCTACTACCGGACGAATCCTACTATAGTCTGCTCACACTCGGCTCCACCCGCCCACATAGGAATTGAACTTCGGCCACACTGCTTATCGGTGTCGTAGCCTTGTCGGCTCTCGCTAATTTCAATTAATTTTGAACACTCAATTAGCCTCGAACGATGCGAAACTTAAGGTCAGACCATGTGCGCAACCACGCACTCCAGCCCTGTCGTGCACAAAGCTATACCTGCGTCTGCTACATAACAGATACCGCGGCCGCTGCGGGTGGTCGCAACGAGCCGCTGAGCTCACTACAGCCCCCTGAGGACAATCGCGCCCTCTGGAATCTCTGTGGGTGACGTGGCTCCAGGCGCATGGATAACCATTAACCCCTGAAGAGCCAACATACGACTGGGCCAGGTCGTCTGCTACCCAAGTAGCACACCTTCGAGGTGTGTTTCCATCATGGTCGAAGTTCGTTACAAGCGAACATAAAGGCGACGTTTCATTCAACCCTCGGAAATTGTGTCAGAAAATTTGTAAAGTACGACGTACACACAACCCATGTCTACGAGAACTCTCCCCCCTCGGTGTGTTCTGTGAATCCAAAGCGCGGGTGTGTAAACCCTCCCCCTCAAAGGCAGGTCGACTACGCCTCCAACGACGACTTTGGACGGAGTTTGAACGGCAGTTTTCCCTCACCTAGGGATCTAGGGAGGATAGAGGGTTTTTAAGCAGCCGTTTTCGGCTGCTCGTTGTGCTCCATGCTCGTGCTGTGTGCTTCAGCTTTCGTGCTCCATTTGGCAGTCATGCTAGACTGTTGAAATGTACCACCTGTCATAATGTAAATATTGTAAATAAATCCTGTCCTCCTAGTTCTCGATGAGAGCAAGTTCCTCCCTACAACCACGTCCCAAACGTGGGCGAGTTGGACGACCGCATGGGCCAGCTACCACGTATTTTATGCCCGACCACAAATCCTACAACTGGTTGCCAGCGGTAGGATTGTCCTCCAACTCTTACACTCTCTACTTGTGTCAGTCGGCAACCCCAATGCAAATTTGGTCGATTTCACCAAATTTGGTGAAATCCACGTTTCAACTTTGATTAAAGTGTTTCAAAGCCTCGGTAATATCAATTGATAAGATGACTAGATCTTTATAGTCTCCAAGTTCATCATCATGGGAGTCTACTGTTGTTAAACTAATAATTTTGTAACAATGAAGTTTAGTGAGTGGAGCTTCAAGCACAATAAACAATAGCTGACAAAATGCACCCTATTTTAATACAAAACTTCACTACCTGCACAGGCCATACAAACCGTCAACGGTTCTCTGAGAGTGTATGTGTCTGCATGTGTCGCTACAAGCTACATGTGTATGAAAATCACAACAACCCATGCTAAATACTATTTCTTTACTTATAACGTTCACAAATAAAGTGTACCCTAACTGCAGTTATGCTAATTTCTGCAAAAATATTGTGTCAGCATAAAGCAAGGCCGGTGGAATCAGACTACTATCTTCATTTGAAAACATCTGTACTAAAGCTCTGCAGTACAGTAATAAAGAGTGGCCCAGGATATTTTTAACAAACAAAGAATTTAATGCAGCAAGACAACAGCACAACTCGTTGTCAATTACACAAAATATTGTGTTAGACATACAAATAAATAAAACTCTGGCTTATAGTTTAAAAATATCACAGTGAGGTTATAGCAGGATGCATGCATTAAAATATTAAAATACATATGACTATGTAACATTACTGCAGCACACAGATGCTTTTGTACTTTATCATGCATCATTCTAGATGCATCTATTAAAAAAAAAAGGCAGGAAAAAGTCTTCCCCTTCCCTGCCCTCTGTGTTAAAACACCAAAAAAAAAAAGGGGGGGGGGGGTACTTTGTCTATGTTAACATGAACAGAAATTAAGTAATGCTAATGCCACAGCTGCCAAGAACACCTTGTCAAACTTTGTCTAAAAAAAGTAAAAAAGAGAGAAAACTAAGGAAATGAAGAAAAAAAAGACAGCAGGGAAGAGTCCTTCCCTTCCCTCCATGTTAAAGCACGCACAAAAATGAAAGGGGGGGGGGGGGTATACTTGCCAAGTTAATGTTAACAGAAATTAAGAAGTAGTGCTAATGCCCCAGCTGATAAAAGCACCTTGTCAAATAGAGAAAAAGAAAAATGATGGAGACTGTTCATGGACTGGCATTACCAGCCCTAAGGCACATGGTGGCAGAGGCTGCTTTTAAGCTGAAGACTTTCCACTGAAGTCCGCTGACTCTTTCCCCGGTTCTTCAGCCTTGACAGGTGATCGACTTCGTGACCTACATGAAATTAAAACAGTCCAAAGGTCTTAGCTAGGGTCAAATTGAACCGGGGCTATATAACTAGTTCATCCTTTTTTAAAGTAAAACCAGTGCAAAACAAAACAAAACATGCAGGGGTCAAAGTGAGCAAAGGTGTTTTGGAGCAGCCTGGTAGACCTTAACAAGATTAAATATAGGCAGGCTAAGATGCTCTTTATTTGACTGTGCAGAACAGTAAAACTATTAAGCTACATACTAACCCACTGCAGGATAAATGAAGTTATTGTGTTTGAAGTTTTCCACATAACTTGAGGGGGCACTACAGATACACAGTCACTGACTGATTTTTAAATGTCAACATTTTGCTTGATTATTTGGACTTTTCATGGCACTGCCATGTGCCCCATACAGCTAGCGCATAGCGACCGATATCGGACTCTGAATGATGGAGTGATTTTTTGGATATCATCTGCGCATGTCAAGTAGTGAACATCGCTGCTGCAAACAAAACAATTGTCCTTTCTCACTTTCAGCAGCATTTTACGACCATCATGTGACCACTAACGTTGACTAGAACTGAAATTTTTAACTCCTGACTTGTGTTCTGCAGTGGTACCCTGATAAGATTTTGACGATTTTGTGCAAACATAGTGAGTCATTAGAGTAGATCCTTCTGATCATTAATTGATGCATGTAAGTGCTCCGCATAAAGCATGTAATTTATCATAAAGTTTTAAAAATGTACATTGCTGCCGATCGCAGCACACTACTCGGCAAAATTTTCAACCACCCCTACCCATATGATGTAAATCACCCAATTGACGTCAGTAGGGCGGGCTATCCGATTAGCTGCCCAGGGCTCGTCATCGATAATTTTTCCACCTTTATGGTGAACAAATGATGTTCGTAATAGTTGGAATGTTAGTTCATTTGTTTCTATAAAAAGAAAGTAACAGAAAGAGAATGAACAAGAACAATTTCCCACTACACTTAAGCACTTCCGGCACACAGCAAGCGTTCTCTGCTTGTGCTACAACATGCTCCATTCTGACGAGAGCTCCGCGGTCAGAGTTGGTCTCAGTCTTTTCACGAGCACCATGATTCGACTTTGTTGCGTTGTGGGCTGCAAACGTAGCGACTGGCTGGTGTCTGCATCGTCTGGGACTGGCTGGTGTCTGCATCGTGTGCAAGGCAGCAGACGAGCAGACTGGCTGCAGGGCATCGGACTGCCACTATCTGATCGCCCCCAGGATTTGCGCGTTTGCAGCCGTCACTTTACACCGGAGGATTACTACTGCAACAGCGTTTTGAGAGTCCGGTATTCGGGTAAATGCAAGCGCAAGGGGACAAGGCCTGGCGGTTTGACCGCGCCGTTTAACGGGATGAGCAGAAATGTGAATGGTCTGCATGGTGCAGCCACCTGGTGGCACAGAGCTCAACCGCACACAGTAGCAGTAACAAAATGTATTCTTTGCTGCTGGTGTAAATTTTTCGCAGGAGTGTAATCGTTGACACGTTTTTGTAAATGTTTAAAATGTTTTACCCTTGGTTAGAGCAATATTAGCTCTTTGTTTGGTTGGTTAAGCTCTGCACCAATGGGTGGCTGGACCGTGGAGACCGGTCAGGCAGCTCACATATGTCTATGCTAAAGTTCCGTCATCAGCTTGAGTTTATGCCTCCACCGTTCCGTCAAAACGCCCAGCTCACCTGTGGTTAATGGTATACTAGACATGTTCGTCGCTGCGACAGAATGCTCGCAACGCACGCAGATTTGATAGCTCTCGCTTGGGGTCGACTGCCAAGCAGCTGGCGGAGAGTTTGGAGAGGCTTTGCGCGCTCGCTGTTAGAGGATCAGAAGTTGGCAACACGACGTGCCATCATGACGCAGAGCCAGTGAAGGCTGGGCTTAGCCCCGGTCACTCGGCGAACGAGTTGAGGAGAAATTGCATAACTATGGAGGAGGGTAACTTGTAATCGTCTGTAGCTCTCTTAATATGAGAAGCTTCACACAAACTGTGGTGCGAATTATTAACTTTAGCTGTACCCTACGCGCCTACTAAATTTGTGCGAGCCGTTTCAGGGGCCCTTTAATACTTATACTATTGGTATTGCAAGAATGCAATTCTTTTTACCGGCTAGAGGTATGGAAAAGATCAAGTTTATTGCAAAGCAAATATTGTACAGGAAAATTATGCTTCATGGTCAAAAAAATTATTTGGTACAACACTTTTGCCTTGACAGCGTCGTAACTGCAGTTATTTAATGGCGTCATGACGGAAGGATAGCTGCCCAACATGTTCGGGGAGCAGCAACAACCTCCGGCATGTGACAATTCCTTCAGACACTGCAAAGAACTGCTCGCTGGACACGCAAGTGTGTTATCGACAGGTACCTCCTTGCAAGCCGAGCCAACGGTGGGGCACCATGCTTACAGCACCATTCTCGCGGAACTTCTTTTCAGCCGAAAATTTCATCATGCACATATTTTTCAACCTGTGATTGTGGTAGTGAAAATTGTTGCCACAAGCAAGTGAAAATTGCTGCTCATTGATAAGCTTATCAAAGGCTTTGGGCAGCACTGACATGGATCACGGTGTAAGAATATTATGAGAGGTGTGCAAATGGTGGCGCCTCGCTGTGCTGAGATGGCCGACAGCGTGTCGACAACTTGTGTGCATTTCAGCCATCCTCCGAGGGGTAGCGCTATTTGTTCGGAGCCGCCAGCCCGTTCTAAAGGGTGAAGCCACTTCGACATCACATCATCGTTCACATTTGTCGCATGCGATTACAAATACTTCTGTGCTTTGTGCTGGTACACATGCATTGCTTTTGCATGGTTTCTTATGGTATGAATCGTTTTGTGAACCTGTTCACCTATTTATTTTTCACCATGACAATTGAAACAAGTGTGAACGAGACCAAACCAAACAAGAGCGAGCGAGAGCTAATGTGAGCAGACAACAGTAGGAAACAAGCAGTCGGGCGGGTCCACATGCACCAGTTTCCCACACACACGTCATTGAAGGAGCCACTCACATTGGTCTGTGCCCTTCGCGGCTCATATCTTTTATGCCCACTCAGCATTCTCATTCGCTGATGGCCCCCACATGAGTGCATCATCTTTTGGAAACTGCTTGAAGCGCACACTAAAACGGTATGCTGGGACCGGCACCATTCTCACACCTCTCATATTCATACAACGTGATGTGGATGGTGCCTTTTCAGAAGCTTCTTTCTTTTTTTTTTTGTTGAGGACATATCTGGGTTCCTTGGTGTTAAAATTTTCCTTGCTTCTTCTAAAGTCAGGTTTTTTAACCCAGTCTGCTATTGAAGCATCCTGGTGGTACTCAACTTCTTCAGAGCGAGGGTCTAAAACGATTGCCAAGCTTGTAGCTTGGTCAAACCTGTAGTTTGGAAACCATGTTTTTAGGCACTTAGCCAGCTTAGTAGCAAACACCGGTTTCCACCTGGCAGCTGGCGCTGAATAGGTGCATGAAGAGGCAGCACAGTGTGGGTACTTGAGCTGACAGTGTCGGGTAGCCATCAGCATCAGCAGGGAACCCACAACAGCGCTTCCTTCTTACTATTTATGTGCTTCACTGCATGGCAAATATGCTTCACCCAACAATGGCACTTCTTGCAGGTTCAAATATTTCAAATAGTAGACGTGTCTTTTGAATAGAATAATAATGAATTCAAATCAAATATCCAAAGTTTCGAATGTTGACACACCGTTGCTTTTTACCCAGGCAGGTTACACACAAACACCTCTCAAATGATACCATGTCAGCACTGTAGGCTTGCACACTATACAACAGCAAAAAAAAAGGCTTACTCTACCTGCGGCTAGAACTGGGCCCCGCATCTCCTGATGTACTCGAACGATTCAGCCATGAATCCATCAGGGTTTGTCGTGGAGTGACATCTCTGCAAGTGTTGCAATAGAGACAAGCAAGCAACACAATCTACAGTGTCGCACTAGAGTCCTTGGTTCAAACTACATAGGTAAAACAGTTTGACAAAGCCAAGGCGCCACTGGCAGATGACAAACACAGCAAGAATATGCAAACTGTAGTATAAAATCTAGGCGTACAGGTAAAGAAAACAGACAATTTGACATTACAAAAACATATGTGATGCTACATAAAGAAGATAGGTACACTCATAGGTGACACAGCACAATGCAACTAACGGAACTGAGTATAGTACAACCAAGAGAAGTATCGCATACATAGAATGAACACACATGTCAAAACAGAATGAAATAAGGCAATTTTGTATGAATTAACAGAAAAGTTATTTTTTTTTATTATGGGGTTTAACGTGCCAAAACCACTTTCTGATTATGGGGCACGCCGTAGTGGAGGACTCCAGAAATTTCGACCACCTGGGGTTCTTTAACGTGCACCTAAATCTAAGTACACGGGTGTTTTCGCATTTTGCCCCCATCGAAATGCGGCCGCCGTGGCCGGGATTCGATCCCGCGACCTCGTGCTCAGCAGCCCAACACCATAGCCACTGAGCAACCACAGCGGGTGAACAGAAAAGTTTGGAAGTGTTAACACAAGGTAATGTTATTAACAAGTGGGGTTCATTGTACAGTTATTCGGGCAGGGGGGGGAGGCGAGGGAGGGGGGGGGTCAGAAACTGAAGTAGTATGCTGTGATGCCAACAGTCGAATGTGAGTAAGCGCAGGCAGGTCCTATAGAAGGCCGGTAAGGAGTTCCAGTAGATTGTATTTCGGACATCGGCGAATTCGCCATATTGTCAAATTCACCATCTTGTCATATATAGTTGGCCTATAGGGCTGCTACAGATGCTCTGATTGCCTCAAAATTCTGCCAGTACAGAATTTGACACAATAGCACAATATGACAATGTCCAGGATAGTACTCCACGTTGGCCGCATACCTTCAGAACTGCTTAGTAGCCATCTATGATCACACCCATAGCACCGGCGGTTGCGGCAAGCAGTATTTTTTTGTTTGGACTCAGCGCAACGTCACAAACATAACGAAACCTGTCAAAGTTAAAGAGCAATTCTGCCGCAGCCTGTATGTTGGCATCAAAACTGCTGGCTGTATTGTGATAGATGGATGTCTGATTGCCGACCAGCTCAATGGCGAAAAAATCATCAGAATGTGCCCGCGGCAGTGAAAATGAAGACGCAGGTTTTTCGCTACAGCTAGACTGCGACGAAAGTCATGAGGCATTTGCTTCTGCGAGCGCTAATCAGTAATGAGATGCCAAGAATTGCAGCTTCCATACTGCTTTTGCCAAAATACAAGCAGGATTTGCTGATACATTCAGTAAATAAAAGTGTGTTGATGTAAGCATTTGTTTAGTGTTCTCGTAATGTTGTCGATAATTCAACATTCAGTTATTTCAGATTTTTTTTTTTGGTCCCATGAGATCTAAATTAGCAAAGTTTTACAGCATATATATTATATGCCTACATTATTCATGCAATACATTTTCATTTCAACAGACACAGCTAAATGGACTTTGGGCTCCAACGGACAATTGCCTGTGCAAATTATGTCTAGATGGTAAGACAAAACAATGTATTCTGCTGCAGCGATGTGTGCATGTGGCGGTGCGCTGCACACAACCATTTCTGTTCACTTGCGGAATGTGCGAAAATGCACCATTTCTTACAGAACAAACCTACTAGCAGCAGGCTTCACATAACGGTGTGCTTCGCACAAAGCCTCGCCGGCTAACTAAGCATCATTCAGGTTGACCTCACAAATCAATGCCAACAAAAATGCCCCTAGGCCTAATTCATTAAGTGAAGCCATTGCATATGGCACTTCAAAAACAACTGCCAACAATTGTAAAATATATAAATTTTCACAAAAAGAGAAGCTAGACTGTTATATGCAGCATCTAGACTGCAAAGCATGTGATGCAATTCGGCCATCTCAAATGCAGTGCAGCTGTGGTCTAACACGGGCAGTAAGCTGAACCTGCCTCATATCGCAGCCCTCGTTTGTGTGTTACAGGTTTGGCAGTGGTCATCGTTTGTTGTGAAAGGTAAAATTAAGATATCGTTTTATTCTACTGAACACTGTTTTGTAGCTTTCCAGCTCCCCATTGTAGCTGTTTGCATTGCTGTGCGCAAACATGCAGCTGATGTTTGTTTGTGTCCCCGGCCGCAGCGGCGTGCTCAGGCTAGGTGGCTGGCACGGCAGTGAGCTTGATGGCCGGCTACCTATTGTGACAGCCATTAATCTAGATGATGTGCGGGGAAACTTCCATTTATCCACAACCAACGTCCAAAATACAGCAGGCATCAAGCCAGTGAGCCGCTAGTGTTCTTGCAATTACCGCATAAATCTGTTTGTTTATTTTAATTTCAATGTTTTTGCCATTGCCTTCGGTTTAGACAGCTGTATATGCAAAGTTCCACAATTTCTCAACATAACGTGGCCCTCATTTTGGATCGAACGTAATTCGAATGTAACAGACATTACTCACTGAATTATTACTGTCTGCTGTAACGAGCATTGACTGAGGTAAACAGGAGCCTAATTCTCAGCATTTCTCTCAGAGCAGCTGTTTTTGATCTGCGATGCTTTCTATGAAACTACTTCATATATTACAACTACAACTTGCAGACATCAGGTTATGTGAAGCATATTTGTGAACCTGCATGCTTCCAGTATGCAACATACTATTTTGGTCGCACGAACAAGACTTTGGCTGCTAGTTGCAGAAATGTGTCACTCCACTCGTTTGGTGGCAAATAGTTTAAGACCTATGATGCCTTCTACATTATAATTACGTCATATTTTGCTATATAAACGTACGAAACCTAATTTTAAATCAAATGAATTCACATGACGCAGACCCACCACCTTTCATATGCCACACCTGCTCTCCTAAGTAGGTTCATGTGTTAAGTGATGCTATCGAGCAAAAAGAAGCATGTTCAATATCCACCTGCTATGGCCCCAAGTGGTGCCAGCTAACACTCCCAGGGCTAAGCCTAGTACACATAATATACCCATGGATGGGTTGATGGCAGTTGCCGTAGCACGATTGGTAGTGCAATGCATGCGTAATGCGGAGGTTGTGGGTTCATTTCCCAGCGGTGACAAGTTATCTTTTTGTCCACATTCATTTTCTTTTTTCCTCATTATTTTCTACAATTTAATTTCTACCACAGCTAATAACCCCTATTCTTTCCTTGGCTTCATTCCCTGTTGTCTCTACAAGGTCTTAATAAGAAATCAAGCCCCTTTGTTTGTCTTCTTGTTCATTCGTAACCAGGGTCTCAAATATAGCAGCCTTGATGCCATTAGGTAGCATACGAGGATTTATTGGCCACGTGCCTCTTCTCCTAAACTGATATGCTATGTGACGCCATCAGGAAAAGAAAAGCATGTTTCACATCTGCTTGCTATGGCCCCGAATGGCACTGGCTAATACTCCCAGGGCTAGATTTAGCGCACATAAATACCCATAATAGTTGACGGAATGATGGCCATCGTTGTAGTGCATTTGGTAGTGCAACACATGTGTAATGCAGAGGTTGTGGGTTCGCCCAACGAAGACAAGTTATCTTTTCATCCACGCTCATTTTCCTTTTTCCTCATTATTTTCTACATTTTAATTTCGACCACAGCTAGTGACCCTTATGCTTTCCTTGGCTTCACTGCCTGCTGGCTTTATATGGTCATGATAAAAAAAATCGAGCCCCTCTGTTTCTCTTCTTCTTGTGCACTATTTCTTCATTGCAAATGCGATTAGCGAGAGAAGTCTCTAGCCTTCATAGCGTTGCCTGCTATGTATGAAACAGAGCATAACCCGTCCTGTCATCCACCACTGTTCCGCCATTCCACTGGGTGGCACAGAAGCGGTGGCCCCCACAACTGCCTACACTTCCCAACAAAACTATGCATCTGCTTGGCCAGCCAGTAACGAAAACAGAAGGTTGAGTAATGTTTGTGACCCAGTAAGCATGCTTAGTGGAAAAGAACTCAGCTGTAATGAAACACAAGGCACTATGGAACTATAATAGGTACGAGGTGGTTAGGGGCGTATAGAAAGGGATTATGGTACCTGGCCTCACATTCGGAAATTCAGTACTGTGCATGAAGTCGGAAGTTCAGGCATGCATGGAAACGAGACAGAGAAGTGTAGGCAGGTTGGCCTTAGGAGCGCACGGGAACACCCCTAATGAGGGAGTGCAGGGGGACATGGGATGGACGTCATTCGAAGGTAGAGAGGCAATAAGTAAGCTAAAATATGAACAGAGACTCCCAGCACTGGAGGAAAAAAGGTAGGCAGGAAAAGTGTACAAATATCTATACATGAAAAGTCTGAACACAAAGTGGACACTCCGAACGAGGAAGCTGAGGAATAGATACCTAAAGCCGAGGGAGGGTGTCCAACGAGGTTCTAGTGTGGGAAAGGAGACAGAAAAAAAAATGTGGGAAGAAAGAATGCTCAGAAAGCCAGCGCTATCTATGTATAGGTCACAAAAACAGGAGATTAAGAGAGAGCTCTTATTTGATAACTCGCGAGGCAGCTCACTATTATTCGAAGCTAAGACGGGGGTTTTGAGAACGAAAACATACAGGGCTAAATTTGAAGACGTGGACCTTTGGTGCACAGCTTGCGGAGCCGAAATGGAGACCACAGAGCATATAGTGCTGAGATGCACAGACCTTCGCCCGACTCTGGCACAGGGAACAGTGGCAGATATGGAAGGGGCATTGGGTTTTCCTGGGGAACGAGGGCAAATAGACGAGAAAAGAGTGGCAGTAACGAAGGGGAGGCTAGAGGATTGGTGGAGGAAGTCAAGGGAGAGATAATACCATAAATCGGGGAGATAATGTTTCCTATACTTTTTTAGATAGTTATGTCGGGGGGAGGAGGGGAGTGAAAACTAGTTTAAGGAGAAGAGGATATAAAGAAAGAAAAAAAAATGGGAGGGGGAGCAAAAGGCTAGGTGGCGCCAGCCGCCGCCCGTTACAAAGGGTATAGCCGCCATCCATCCATCCATCCATCCATCCATCCATCCATCCATCCATCCATCCATCCATCCAACCATCCATCCGTGCTAGAGAGCGTCTATGAGAGTGAGAGTGTTGTGGCTTCGTGCTGAAGCTCGGATTTAAAAAAAAACGGCGGGTGCTCGGCATAGAAGATAAACTAGACATTGTTCGGGCTATCGAACGTGACACGAAGACGTCTGCGTGGGCACGCGACAGGGATCTGCTGTTAACTACGGTGTGTGGCATTTGGAATGCTAAGAAGTTGCTTGGCAGCGCTGCTGCGACCGCGAAGAGATGTCGGCTACGAGGTTCGACTTTTCGCCATCATTGCCTGTGTTGTTGCCGAAGTGTAGACTAGCGACAGTGATAAGGACGACATGGAAAGCGACAGCACGGGCGATTCAGGCCCGACAGTGGCAAAAGCTGCGCGTTGTGTCAGCCTCATGAATGCAATCGTCGTGACAAGAACAGCACCCTGCAATGGAAAAGGCGCCTCGCAATGGAAAAGGAGTCCCGCGACTTCTGCAGCGCTACCACGCACATGAACGGAGAATTCGTAACGCCAATGAAGAATCTGCCATGCAAGTGTTTGCCGAGATGAGGGGGCTGGCTGAAAAGCTGGCTCACAGCATCGGGAAGTTTGAGGCCGCTTTTGTCGCTGCTAGGCCACCGCGGCATAAAACGAAAATAACACTTTTGTCGCATCAAGTGAATAAATACTGCATGTTTTCTTTCCCCTTTCATCGCACTCTCTCTGAGTTCCATTTTTGACAGGTAAGTGGGTGATCTCATGTTATTTTGGTTAAACAGTACTACCGTTTAGTACACACTTTTTCCGAGCTCCGGCCAACTACGGTTTAACGAGGTTTCACTGCATTTCCGAAAGTGATAGCCGAAGAATACCGTTCGTGCGATTAGCCTGTTCAGTCCAGTAAGTGCATGCACAAACTTGCTAGGCGCACAATTATCAGTGTAGCCTGTGCGCATGATCGCAGACCCAATCATCGATGAGCACCAAACATCCTGCAACCGTTTACACAAAATACGAAATAGTTTATGTTCTTATATTTGATGTTCTTGTACAAGTTTTCGCATTGAGTCAAAATTCTGTAAACTAAACAAAACTCACTGAACAATTGAAAATTCTTAATCTTTTCTGCAGCTGTACACTTTCTATGATTCTGAAATGCAAGAGATATGGCAAAAGCAAGTTTTCAATCAACGGGATAAAGTGGTGTCTGAAAGGGCTAAGACGTGTGGAAGCATTCTTGT
>NC_091821.1:41179772-41295489 GCF_038994185.2 Dermacentor albipictus
TTTTGGTTGAGCCCAACTCAATGCCCAACTCCTCACAAATTTCGAGAAGTTCCTTCACCTTGTACTTCTCCATCGTTCACACTGTCCTCCTGCTGTTTACCCTTTTTGAATATACCTGCCGTACGCTACTATAACACTACTAGTAAGACATATGCAAGTATTTCACACACTGCCCTGTTTACCCCCTCAGCATCCCCTGGTTTCCAAAACACTCTTACTAGGCTTGAAACACACAAGGTTATCACAATGCAACACCAAATCCTTCCCTAAGCTACTATAACCTGTGTCAGAGAAAGTCTGGTGTTTGAGGTAAACTTCAGGCACTCACCGCGCCGAGGTAGCTGATGCCGGTCAATCCCGTAGCTGCCATCCAGTGTTACGAACTTGTACCGCTGCACCACGATTACGCCTTTGTGGTCTCGTAGCGCTCGTCACCCGTTTCGTGACAGAGCGTTGGTAGCGAAGACTCCGAGCCTGGCGTCGATGAGAATAACAAAAGGGACTTTATACATTATATACAGGTTATCATAGAGGACATGAACGGGGTCGGCACTGGGGCCGAGTGCTCACAATAAACGCGACTGTTCTCGCACGACGACGTCCGGCGAAAACGCGTGGCACATCTCACCCCAGTCGGGAGCGACACTCTCTCCCGGTGGGGTCGGCGGATCCTGTTTTTCAGGCAGCGCGTTGCTGCTTTTATAATCCCCGAGGAACCATTGTTACTCAAACGGCCCAATACAAAGTCAGCACACGACGGGCGTCCGAGGGGTCCAACCAGCGACCGCGCTGGCCACCCGGTTCAAAGTTCGCGCGCGCGGTGACCTCCAGGCAAAGGGAGGCGCGGCGCCGGGCTGTCTGGCACACGCTGACACGTCCAAACTTGCGGCTTGCCGAGGCTTCTCCGCTTCTCCCGCAGGACCCGCTGCCTGACGGCTCAGCATCTTGACTTGTGAAGGGAGAATTAGGGCGCTCGCAGGATAGATTCTGCATCTTCCAGATTCGGAATCCGGGCTTGTGGTAATGGCACAACAACACGCACAGCCGCGCTGCCCGCTCAGCCATCTAAAACATGACTTCGATATGTGTTTCCACTCGATGAGAGCTTTCTCTGAAGCGAGGGTTAGGGCGCCACTTGTAGCCTATACAAAAGCGAAGTCGCAGGTTTTCAGTAGCACAACTATAGCCAACTCACCCAAGTCGTCGCCAAAAAATTTTTTGCTGTAGCCCATTTGGCTATATATAGCCAAACCTGGCAACACTGCGCTGAAGACAGAAATGAGGAACGAAGCTGGATGGATGGATGGATGTTATGAGCGTCCCCTTTGAAACAGGGTGGTGGGTTGCGCCACCAAGCTCTTGTTATTTTATTGCCTAATGTCCTACCTATGTTAAATAAAACAAAAATCCACGATGAATTCCCATAACCAAAGTTTTTGATCTCCTATTGCAAACTTTATTTTTGTACGCCTCCGTTGTTTGTCGTTTCCCTACTTTTCTTCCACAAATATTCCAATCGCCTCTTACTATTCTGTATTGCGGACGTGTTTACTTTTCCCCTGCTCCCGCTGAACCCAAGGGCTTCAAGGAGGCCAGTGATTCCTAAATCGACCACTGGGCAGATGCGTTCACATTCTAATAAAACATGCTCCATCGTTTCCCTAGCTTTACCGCAGCAAGCACATGCTTCTTCTTCGTTCTTATATCTCGCTTTATAGGTGCGTGTTCTAGGGCATCCTGATCTCGCTTCGAAAAGTAGTGAGCTTCCCTTTGAGTTATCATCAATTGTTTCTTTCCTGATTTCGTTTTTTTCCTCTTAAGTAGTTACTCATGGCAGGTTTCTTTTTCACTGCCGCCATCCATGAGATTATTTCAGCCTCTCTGAATTTCCGCTTGACGTTCTTTGTTGGTGCGTTGCGCACCCTACAAGCCGCATATTTGCTAGTAAGCTTCCTAGTTATTTTCTTCCACTGTGAATCAATGTTTTTCCTGTACAAGTACCTCAACACTCTCCCAGCCCATTTAATTATTTTCTTCCATATTGCTCAGCCGTTCTTCGTAATCAATTTTACTGTGAGCTTCCCTCACTTCAAAACTTGTCCAGCCCATATCACCCTGCACAGCTTCATTTGTAGTCTCCCCGTGAGCGCCCAATGCGAGGCGTCCCACTGACCTTTGGTTCCCATCGAGTCATGATTGTGCCCCTGATTTCAAGCAAACAACCGCATTTCCAAATGTAAGTACTGGAACCATTACACCTTTCTACATACCCCGGAGCACCTCGTACCTATTGTATCCCCATAATGCTCTGTGTTTCATAATAGCCGCATTTCGCTTCCCCGTTACTGTTATTGTTTTTTTTACTGTTTTCATATATATATTGCCTTCGTTTATCCATATACCAAAGTCCCTATATTCTGTTACGCGAGGTATTTCCTGGCCCTGTATTGTCACTGTTTGTTCACTGTTTTCATTGAATACCATAACACCTGATTTGTTAACGCCAAATTTCAGACCTAACTTATCGCCTTCCTGTCTACAGATATTAGCCAGACGTTGCATATCACTTTGCTTGTTAGCTAGCAACACAATGTCGTCCGCATAAAACAAACCTCGAAGCTGAAACCTGAACGTACCGGCGTCTGCAATTGGTCGCCTTCCTTGACTTAGCTTGCGGTGGCTGGTCGAAAATCGCGACGGCATGCAACGGAAAGTTAAGAATGCTGCTAAAACGGATCCTCAGCAAAGAAGAGTTGGCAGAGGGAGGTCGTACACGTGCCGAAAGTGCTCGAAAACGTTACGCGGCCACGCAAAAGGTTTTATTGTATACGCAAATAAACCAATGGTCTCCAGCAGGTGTGAGTAGCCAGTGCCTGAGCGATCGGCGGCAGCCATCTTTTATTCCTTTTGGAACAGGGCAGGGGCCCTATAACGTAAAACTATTCCAATATGTTTCTATTCCAATTTCCTGACGTCAAATTTGCGTAACCAACAACGCAAGCACCGGGCGGTCACCCACAGGGTTGTCTGAACAGACCAACCAAACGCTCTCCTCGTTCATAGGAGGTCACTTTTGTTTGCTTGAAAAACGAATAACATTGCCTACACTGAGCGGCTTGTCGTATCTAATTGGCTGACTAGAGGCGAGGAGAACGCTCAAGTGGAGAGAGATTCGATGGGGCCGAGCCACTGCACTGAAAGTCGATAACCGGATGAAGAGGCTGGTGCCGGCGTCTACAATTGGTCGGCTTTCCCTTACTTAGCTTGCGGTGGCTGGTTGAAAATTGCGGCGGCATGCAACGGAAGCTCAAGAATGACGCTTAAACGGACCCTTAGCAAAGAAGAGTTGGAAGAATGAGGGGGTAAACGGGCCCAAAGTGCTCGAGAACGTTACACGGCTACGCAAGAAGTTTTATTATACGCAAATATACCCATGCTCTCCGGCAGGTGCGAGTAGCCAGCGTCTGAGCGATCGGCGGCAGCCATCTTTTATTCCTTTCGGAACGGGGCAGCCTGCGGTTATTCCGAAGAAAATTCAGTTTTGTTCGGCATATTAATGCATCTTTATCGCGTACACGTCATTTTGACGCGGTGAGTTCCTGCGGTTTTGTGACGTCGCGTGACAGGCAGGTGAAGTGGGTGCAGCCCGAAAACTTTTTACCAATAGCCGAGGGTTAATGGCCAAAAGGGGGCGAATCAGAAATAACTGTTTTTATTTTTTCTCTCAAATCATGCATAATCAGTGTGCACACATTATATCATCTGGGGACGTATCGCGGTTTTCGTGACGTCGCGTGACAGACAGGTGAAGTGGGCATGGTTGAAAAAAGTTTTTGACCAATCGTGGAGGGCTGATAGCAGAATTGGAATAGAAAAATTTGGAATAGTTTTACGTTATAGCGCCCCAGCTTGCGCTATTCAGAAAAAAATTCAGTTTTGTTCGGCATATTAATGCATCTTTAACGCGTGCGCGTCACTTTGACGCGGTGAGTTTTTGCGGTTTTGTGAGGTCGCGTGACAGGCAGGTAAAGTGGGTGCAGCCCTAAAACGTTTGACCAATAGCCGTGGTCTAACTGCGAAAATGCGTCCAATCAGAAATAACTATTTTTCTTTCGTTCGATCCAATCATGCATAATCAGTGCGCACACGTCATATCAGAAGAGGAGCTATCGTGGTTTTCGTGACGTCGCGTGACAGAGAAGCGAAGTGGGGGTGGCTGAAAACCGTTTTTGACCAATCGCGGAGGGCTGATTGCAGAATTGGAATAGAAAAGTTTGCAATAGGGGCGCTATAACGTAAAACTATTCCAAACTTTTCTATTCCAATTCTGCTATCAGCCCTCTGCGATTGGTCAAAAATTTTTTCGACCACCCCCATTTCACCTGTCTGTCACGCGACGTTACAAAAACCGCAATACCTCCCCATCTGATATGATGTGTGCATACTCATTATGCATGATTTGACAGAAAAACGAAAAACAGTTATTTATGATTCGACCCCTTTTCGCCATTAGCCCTCGGCTATTGGTAAAAAGTTTTCGGGCTGCACCCACTTCACCTACCTGTCACGCGACGTCACAAAACCGCACGAACTCACCGCGTCAAAGTGACGTGTACGCGATAAAGATACATTAATATGCCGAAAAAAACTGAACTTTTTTTCGGAATAGCCGCAGGCTGCCCCGTTCCGAAAGGAATAAAAGATAGCTGCCACCGATCGCTGAGACGCTGGCTACTCGCACCTGCCGGAGAGCATGGGTGTATTTCCGTATAATAAAACTTCTTGCGTGACCGTGTAACGTTTTTAAGCACTTTCGACACGTTTACTACCTCATTCTGCCAACTCTTCTTTGCTGAGGGTCAATTTTAGCTTCATTCTTAAGGTTCCGTTGCATGCCGCCGCGATTTTCGATCAGCCACCACAAGCTAAGTAAGGGAAAGCCGACCAATTGCAGACGCCGGCACCACCCTCTTCATCCGGTTATCGGTTTTCAGTGCACTGGCTCTGCCCTAGTGAATCCCTCTCCAGTTGAGCGTTCTCCTCGCCTCTTGTCAGCCAATTAGATACAACGAGCCGCTCACTATAGGAAATGTTATTCGTTTTTCAAGCAAACAAAAGGGACCTCCTATGAACGAGGAGAGCGTTTGATTGGTCTGTTCAGACAACCCTATGGGTGACCGCCCGGTGCTTGCGTCGATGGTTACGCAAATTTGACGTCAGGAAATTGGAATAGAAACATATTGGAATAGTTTTACGTTATAGGGCCCTAGCTTTACGTTATAGCGTCCATGCATACGCACACGGTGGGTGAAGCGCTTATACTGCATAGAAAGTGAATACGGCCTATTTCGCTCCCCTATCAGTGCAAACTCACCGGCGGATTGGGTAAAACAGCCGCGGGAATGAGTGCGAGATCAAGAAGAAACACGTTGAATGCGAAATATGGCAGCGAAGTCCACGTTGGCTGTGCACCGGTGTCATAAGAACACTATTGGCTTGGTGGACCTATATGACAATTCCCTTGCGAGTAGGCTGCTCTTTGAAGCAAGAACTGGTGCGCTCCGTATATTTGTGCGCCTTCGAAGCATAAGCAATGATGTGAGTGATGTGCGGTGTCGGGCGTGCTGAAAGGACGACGAAAACATTAAACATGGTGTGCTACGGCGTGAGGGCATTGGACCGTCTGTCGCGCAGGGTTTATCCCTGGAGGCTTCGATTAGACTAGTGGAGAGGACGGTGCATGCGGTGTAGACAGAGCCGCAGTCGCGGAGACGAAGAGGCGCCTTGAATGCTGGCGAGCGGCACTTGCGGATGGGAACCAATGACCCATGAGTGAAGCGTGTTCTTGTTCTTGTTCCCTAGTGAAATGGCGCAACCCACTCTGGGGGATCGGCCATGAATCCGGGCGGTGAAGGAACTGTTAGCATTTTTTTCTGAATAAATTAGGGTGAAATGAAGTAAGTATCTTGTAACAGGGATTTAATGTATCTACTGTTACAGGTATGAATAATCAATTATCTAGATATTTTTTGTGAATTTTGTAAACATTATAAGAATGTTGAAGAATTCTAACATGCAATTCGTTTTGTATCTCGCAGAAAGGTGCCGAGGGCTTCAAAAACGTTCCTGTGGCTGTAACCTAGTTCGGTAGCCCCAAAGGAAAGCATTATAGGAAGAGTCAAATTCAAGCCAAGCTTTTGGAAGGGTTTTCCTAAAAATCTTTTCCGTGGAATAATGAAACAGCGGCACGTCAAAAAGAAGTGTTCCGGAGATTCACTCTCATTGCACAAAGGGCACAAGGGCGATATAGCCAGACCAGACCTGTGGAGGTAAAGGTTCAGTGGAGGGACTCGGCACCGTAGTCTTGTAATCAATACTTCAATTTTTTCTAAAGGAGCACCATTTGTTGTTCCAAGGAAAACTGAGATGCGGAAAATCAGATGTTGCCAATGATGATTGCGCGAACTTATTTGTAGCAGTATATTTTCTTAATCGCGCTGCAGTGATGACAGATGACGAAGGTAAAACGGGGATTATAAGACCATCGTGAGGATGCTACTGCGAGTGTACCTGCATATTCGTTTAATGCTAGGCCTTTGTGACGTGGCACACACACTAAACCAACGAGACGTAAACGTCTTGGGAGAAGAGAATAGAAAGTTTTTAATGAATCTGACAATTCTTCACTATAGTGAAGAAGAGACAGAAAGGCAATCAGTTAAGATTATGGCTGATGACAGAGACGGTGGGAATTTGCGCAAAGCTAAAATAATTTCCAATAATTCCGCCTGAAAGATAGGCGTGAAATCAGGTATATAGCCGAATCGCAAAAGACCAATTTAGATGTGGTTATACAATGCCCACCCCTCCTTTTCTTCACAGACGGAAGCATCAGTTGTTATAACGGTCTTTGTATCCAGATGTACAAGGTGGTCTTCCAGAATACTATTCAGATATTGATAGGGAAGATGTGTAGCATTATTTGGAAAATATCATCGAATTCAATTTTAGCATCTGTAACCGAGGAATTTAGTAAGACCACCTCGCATAGGTGAACGTTTAATGGGTCCAATAGTTTTTTAGCGAAAACAACTTGAGGGCAACGGGAGCGATTCCAATGACAGTTAAAAAATGAAGCCGGTTCTTTAACGAAAACATATTGTGATCTCCACTGTGGTGATGCAGATATCTTTAGAAAAGTTTGTACTGATAGGATATGAAATGGCATGAGAAGAGAAAGCAGGCGTGCTTCTTGATATAAGATATATCGCGACAAATTTAGGAAGCCCAAGACATAAACGTGACGCCTCTCGTTCTAATATAATCAGAGGCCGAATTTTGTATGCAGGTCCGCCAAAAAACAAAACGTAGCCAAACTCCATTATCAGGCAAGCATACGTGCAATAGATCATAATGAGAACATGCCGACGCAACCCTGATCGATTGCTGCCGAGTCTACACAGCAGTTCTACTGCGCGTGCTGCCTTTGAGGTAATGTGCTCTATATGTGGACTTCAATCAAGTTTTTCGGTGTAAATTACTCCCAGATATTTAAGTGAATTCACCTGTGGGATACTGTCTTGTCGATAAACAATCGAAATTTGCACAGGAACGCTTTGAGGGAAAACTAGGACGGCGCTTTTTCTGATATTAAGAGAGAGGTTAATTCCATCAAGCCACATTTCTAGGCGGTTCATATGACTAGAGTTTGATACAAAACATGTCAGTGTACCGATGCAGCAAAAAATTCAATGTCGTCGGCGTATATGTACACATGCACATCCTGTTGTAAAAGTACAGTGCTCATTAAAACATTGAACAGCGACGGAGATAGGACTGATCCCTGCGGTAGACCTCTTGACTGTTGATAAGTTGATGAAGACAATCCGGGTAGAAAGCAGTCAAATTCCCTGCCGCCTAAAAATTCATAAACCCACGCGACAAAAGATTTTGGCAGGCCAGCGTTCTGAAGCGCGTTTATTAGGTTCACATGTTCTACACTGTCATAAATACGCCTTAGTGATATCCGCCTTAGTGATATCCAAAGTGAATAAAGTATAAACAGCATGCAAGCGATCTTGCACGCCGCAGCGACAAGCGACGCGATGGAGATGGCTGTCGCGTTCACTAGTCGCCTACAAGTTGTACCTCATGCGAGCGATGACTTCGAGCGACATCTCCCCAGTGTTGCCGGTATGAGGGCAGCAGTATAGGCGCCGAAACTAGCGTGACGCGTGCTTTATTAACTTAAGTTGATATGTTTTACTGTAAAAAGCAGCATAAATTATTTCTGAAGGTCTTCCAGTAGGTTCTTATCTTTGCATGTATAAAAATTCAGTCGTTTGCTCGTTCCGTGCGACAATCGGAAGTACTTGAGTTATGTAGATCCAGTTCAGGCTTCGCGCTATTGGCTAGTCGCTCATAGCACTTCCGGGCGACGAGCGACGAATTCTAGATTTGCAGAACCGAGCGATCGCGCGACGGGTCCGAGCGATCTGTTCACGCGACGGCCCGATCCTTCGCTCGAAGCCGTCGCTCGTCGCTGTCGCGCACAAAATCGCGCTCATGGGGTTTAGCCTTAAGTCACCGCTGCGGCCGCCTTGCAGATGCATGCATCGCAACCTACGCTGACAAGCTTCGTGGAAATAGACCTACCCGCCGTGGTTGCTCAGTGGCTATGGTGTTGGGCTGCTGAGCACGAGGTCGTGGGATCGAATCCCGGCCGCGGCGGCCGCATTTCTACGGGGGCAAAATGCGAGAACACCCGTGGTGCTTACATTTAGGTGCACGTTAAAGAACCCCAGGCGGTCGAAATTTCCGGAGTCCTCCACTACGGCGTGCCTCATAATCAGAAAGTGGTTTTGGCACGTAAAACCCCATAATTTGTAAATAGACCAGCTGAGGATGAGGCCATCACCGATTATCTAATTGATGTGAGTGAAGTTGTGGATGCAACCGGTGAAACACCCGCTGAAGCTCATCGACAAGAGGAGATTAAGCCTTCATCGGCTGACCATAGCCTTAGCCCGAAGCCTGCTAGTGAGGATGAGACTAAGTTGCCTGACGACGAACCAACTGTGTCATGGGCAGAATAGCCACCAGTTCAAGATCGCCCACCGTCAATGGAATCTGGACCGATGTGCGAGGCCGCTAAGAAGCGTCCAGCGCCATCTGACAACCCATCGGCCTCGGGAAAGGAGGTCCGGGTTCTCAAAGTGTCAAAGTTGACAAAACCGCTCCGGGGAACGCGTACTCATGCAGATGTCTCTCGTGTTAAAGTGCAACAAAAGGCCGCCAGTGCATCACCTCATCAAGAAGGGAGTGGTGCACCTCTGGGGCAGCGTTTAGACGCTGCATCAACATAGGTAACCATGGCGGGCGCTCTTCCCTTCCATTTTAGTACTCGAAATGTCCGTGGCTTACGCAGTAAGCGACGGCAAGTACAGTTTTTTTCGTTTGTTACGCAATAGAAAATTAGATATTGCTGCTATCCAAGAAACAAAGATTGAATCCGACGAAAACACAGAAGTAGCTCTATCTCCATTCCTATCTGACTATAATGTTTCTGTAAGCCATGTAGTAAGCGTTTTCGCAGGTTGTATGTTATTTGTTAAAAACATTTACAATGTGACTTGCTGTATTTTTTATAGATAGGGAAGGGCGACTAATATGGTGCGATATTGATATCAGTGGTATGAGCTTTAGATCTGTGTGTGTTTATGCCCCGAACAAGTTACGTGAACGAGGGTGTTTCTTCTTATCTCTAGAACATAATTTGTGTACTGATCGTGCATTGGTCCTCTTTGGAGACTTCAATTGTATATGTAACGCGAAAGATCGTACGTAATTGAAGCTGAGACATGATCCAAGTAGTGATGCGTTGCAACGCCTGATATGTGACTATCGGCTTGTGGACATTGGAGAAAATCAAAAGGCGGGATGTGGCTACACGCATTTTTAAGGTAGTACCTCGCATGCAAGGCTTGATCGGATTTACGTTTCACTTAGCGCGTTATATCTCTTATATTTGGTTACACTGTGCACCCTGTATTTTTTAGTGACCATTGCCTAGTCTCAGTATCGTTTGGTAGGCGTCGCTACCAAAGTCGGCGTGTGTGCTGAGATATAGCTATGGCTGAGAGTTGTGGAAATTTAAGAACCAATTACTTTCGCGTGAGTGCTTCCTAAAGCGCGTTATGAGCTCATCTGCCATGCCGCAAGGACTTGCCACTCTTTGCTGCGTGGGAATTATTCAAACAGGAAGTTAAAATTATAGCTATCGAAGAATCATCAATATTGGCCTTTGAAAAGAAGAATGGTTACAAAGCATCGTTGTCTGACTTTTGCGTGCACTAACATGTCTTTAAACCTCCTGTTGCGGCGATAGGTAACCCTTGGTACATCCGGGAACGTTTCCTCAGACCCTCGTTACTTGATAACACTGGGTGGTATTTTCGTAGGATGTTGTTTATGTTTGGGAGTGCATTAGACTATTTTAGTATAAAGGCTGGCGGTCTGTCAGATTCTGGTGTAGGCTGTTTCTTCACTAATTCCGAGTGTCTCTCCAATCTTGACGCGACATCATAGGCTCTATCGAGAGCAACTTGTGGATAGTTTATTTCTGCTAGCGTTGTTTTAGGCTCATTTAGGTGGTGCATATAATCGTGACCTTTCCTGAGGATTCTTTTTTATTCGTTTCGCTTGTCCGACAAAAAATCCTTGCTTGCAGTGTCGCGTGTGATGACTGTTGTAGTCTAAATATTGCTGGCTATCCGTAGGCTTCCGGTAAAGCGTCGTTCTCGGTTTTCCGTTTTCTATGTAGACCGTCGTGTCCAGGAAGTTGATCTGACTAGGAGAGTGGTGAGCAGTAAATTTAATACTATAGGGTGATAGCGATTGAAATGGCTAATTAAGTTGGTTAACGCGCTTGTGCCGTGTTCCCGTATTATAAATATTGTTACGTGTGAAAAGACACAGGCGAAAGAGGCTATTTGCAGGCTATTTACACTGGAGCCAGACAGCCAGGCCGACCCTCGCTCGCGCTAAGGGCAGCGACCAACTTCATCTTCGTTCTCGCGGCGGCCCGTCTCTTGAGCATCGCTCGATGATATCGCAATACTACCCCCACCCCCCACCCCCCTTTTGGTGGCAAAAGCGCCGTCCCGGTGCTGTTAAATATCCAAGGCGCATGGAGAGTTGTAGGGCTTGAGTCGGGCGACGTGGTCAATGTCACTGGTTGTCACAGCGAGGGACGTAGTGGGCGTGACTAGAACGATTTCATGGGTGACATCGGTCACTTGGCGGAGTACGCGATATGGGCCAGTGTAACAGGTAAGCAGTTTTTCACAAAGGCCAACTTTACGCGATGGTGACCAAAGCAACACTAGGGTTCCGGGCACAAAATGGACGTCACGGTGACGGAGGTCGTAGCGTTGCTTCTGTTTGTCTTGAGACACTTGTAGACGAGTGCGCGCAAGTTGGCGAGCATGGTCAGCATGGGCGATTGCATCACGGGCATAATCGCTAGTTGAAGCTGTGGCGGACGGAAGCACAGTGTCCAGTGGTAGCATCGGTTTTCGGCCATACAAGAGGTAAAACGGGGAAAAGCCAGCAGTTTCGAGACGGGAAGAGTTGTACGCAAAGGTAATGTAAGGTAGAGGGAGGTCCCAGTCACAGTGGTCGTCTGAAACGTATTTGGATAGCATGTCTGTGAGGGTGCGGTTCAAACGCTCAATGAGGCCGTTCGTTTGGGGGTGGTAGGAGGTGGTAAATTTATGTTGTATTGATCAGGCACGCATGATGTCGTCAATGACTTTGGCCAAAAACGTACTGCCACGGACTGTTAGCAATTGACGCGGAGCACCATGCACCAAAATTATATAATGTAGGGGAAGTCCGTAACATCAGTTGCACAACTGGTCGGAAGAGCGCGGGTTACGGCGTAGCGGGTCGCGTAGTCCGCCGCTACTGTAACCCACTTGTTTCCTGATGTAGATTCCGGAAATGGGCCGAGAAGGTCTAAGCCGACACGATGGAAGGGCTCGGCAGGGATGTCCAGCGGCTGCAAGTAACCAGCGGGAAGCTGGGAAGGCTTCTTGCGTCGTTGCCAAAGTTCACAAGCGGCGACGTAACGTCGTCCGGAACGGGCAAGGCCAGGCCAGAAAAAACGACGACGTATACACGGTCATAGGTTCGAGATACGCCGAGGTGTCCTGCCATTGGTACGTCGTGAAGCTCTTCTAGAATGGTGGAGAGGAGGTGTTTAGGTACTACAAGTAGGAACTCAGAGCTGTACGGATGAAGGTTAGGACGGTACAGGATACCGTCGCGGAGGGCGAAGAGGCGTAGAGCAGCATCGGCCGGAGTGTGTTCAAAACGGTCGATGAGTGTTCTGATGTAGGAGTCACGGCGTTGCTCGTCGGCGAAATGAAGCAGCTAGGATACAGAGAATACGCAAGAAGCACTGGCAATATTGGAGGAGTCAGAGTCGTCAACAGGGTAACGCGACAAACCGTCAGCGTCTTGGTGCATGGCGGCCAGACTTGTACACCACGGAATATGAAAATTCTTGTAGCCTCAAAGCCAACCGACCAAGCCGGCCTGTAGGATCATTTAGCGAAGAGAGCCAGCAGAGAGCATGATGGTCAGTGACTACGGAAAAAGGGCGACCGTAAAGGTAAGGACGGAACTTCGCAACCGCCCAGGCAACAGCAAGGCATTCTCGTTCCGTAATGGAATAGTTGCGCTCCGATGGTGCTAGGAGGCGGCTCGCATAAGCAATAACGCGATCCTGGCCACGCTGACGCTGGGCTAAGACGGCACCTACGCCATGGCCGCTGGCATTTGTACGCAATTCTGTAGGGGCATCAGGGTCGAAGTGGGCGAGAATGGGTGGTGAGGAGAGAAGAGTAACGAGACGAGAGAAGGTGGCGGCTTGTGAAGTACCCCGCACCTCCACCAGAATGTTACGTGTGAAAAGACACAGACGATAGAGGCTATTTACAGGCTATTTACACTGGAGCCAGACAGCCAGGCCGACCCTCGCTCGCGCTAAGGGCAGCGACAAACTTCATCTTCATTCTCGCAGCGGCCCGTCTCTTGAGCATCGCTCGATCATATCTTAATAATATGTTGTCAATGTAACGAAGATAGGTGCGGGGCTCTAAAGGGTAGGATTTCAACAGGTCTGCTTCAAGCTGTCCCATGAAAATGTTCGCATACGTGGGAGCGAATGGTGTTCCCATGCTAGTGCCGAAAGTTTGCAGGTAGTGAATAGAATCGAATTCAAGATAGTTGAGCGTGAGAACTAACCTAAGGAGCGACAGATAAACTTCACTAGCGTAAACTTCCAAACAACTGAGCAACCACCTCCATTACAGAAAACTCGACTCTAATCCAACTTCAGACTACAGCAATGCTGTGAAAAGCACAATAGCGGAGCTCCAGTCCCGACGTGGGACTAGCCGGGTGCGCGACGAGTTCGCGTCCTCGCCGGAACTCAAATAAAGTTATTTTACTCGTCAGCCTTGCGATTCTCGCTGCCGCGCGCACGGAACGCCTTTCGAACATTAATGCCATCGAAATTTCGCGCGATGCCAATGTTGTGTCTCGTTTACGGCTGCACTTCCCGTGACCACCCAGCAGGGCAATGCGGATTTTCCGATTTCCGTCGGTAAAACGCGATCGACAGCGCCGTGAAGCCTGGATTAGGGCTGCACTTTGTGACAAGTATGTAGTGGCATATGCAGTTTAGCTCTCTCTTTTTGTCATTACTGACTCATGCGAATAATCTCGACGAAGACGCATATGTATGTTTGAGCTAGCGAGACAAACGATCTCTGAGCTCGCGCAACCTGGTAATGTAAAACGCGAAGTTCTTTTTTTTTTTCTGTCGTCTCTGTGCGTCCGTCGCTATAGGACGCCGTCATTTCGCAACTTCACACCGTGCACAATTACAGCTATATAAACGCTCAGCGAATGCTCGTGCTGTCGGCGTAGTTATCCGTCTGAGCCAAGCTCACCTGCACTGCCGGGCTGACGTGGGAAACAGCATGCACTGTGGAAGTAGCTGGTAGTGCTAGTTAACAGTCGTTGCTAGTTGTCGTTTCGTCCTTCTTGTCGGCACCAAGTAAAGTCACATTTACTTGCAGAAGGCTTTTATGTTCGTTTAGCGAGTCGGGATGTAGTACGGTATGTACTAAGGCTCACTTGTGCGGCATCTTCTGGAATCGGGTGGCGCGTCTTACTGTGCAATTGACACATTTCAGGGGCGCCTTTGCTGTCGCCCAGACATCTGTTCATACTGACACGTGTTATTGTTTATCTTTTTCGGGTGACCGCTTTTCAACGTCAAACAAATCTTATCGCTCAGCGCGGGCCGCGCCCGCATGTATCGGAAGTTTCTCGAATGTTATCGATCGTTCTATCCGCTGTCTGTCGTCGCCGAACCTTGTATAATCTGATTGCACGTATGCGCGATGCGAATGGTGTTCGACCGATTACTCTCGAACGTTCGATGGCTCATGTATAAACGCTGACGCGCTTGACCCGCTGATCAGATTTCGACGATCGCCGACTGTGTTCGCCGCTATCGCCGTGCTTCAAGTGTAGCCTGTTTTTTTGTGGACACATGTTCGGCCAATAAAAGTTAGTCTCGTCCTTTACAGCATTGCTACTATGTTCGTTGCCGCCACGACTGCGTGACAATACCGACGATGTTTGTGTACACGCACCAGTTCAAAAAAACATAGCGGTCGGCCGCTATGTTCGTACCGCGGCGCGGTCTAATGCTATCTTCGGCTGGTCGCTTCCATCCCCCGAAGCAGAGTCGGGCAGATCCAGCGTTCCCCGAGCTCAGAGGTAGAGGACGAGCGCGCAAGCCAAACGTGCGAGTCGCTCTCGGAGGAGGCAATGGCAGATGCTAAACCACGTGACTACTACCAACGTCCGATGTTTCGCTTATCGAAAGCTCCCGGCGCTGCCGGGAAAACCGGCGGACGCGCCGGCGGGACGAGCGTTCGTCGCAGTGGCCTAGGTTGCCTAGGTTACGGTGGGCCGTCGCCAACAGCAGCGACGCGGCTCTGCGATGACGTTTCAATTTCGACGACTGCTCCGACGACAGGGCTCGGAGCGCCTCAGAGCGCTCGAAGGTGGAGTAGAGCAATCGAGAAGAACCAGCCGAACGCAGGGTGGGCACCCTCTTTCAACCAGCCGAAGACAACGCCGCTCGCGAGAGCGCTCCAGAGCGCTCAGAAACGACCAGTCGAAGATGGCATAAAAGGAATACAGGCGCCCCACAAACAGGGGGTATCACCGATTTTGGTCATTCTGACCATTTTGAAGCGAAAAGCTTCACTACGCTAGTCAACACCGCGCTTCGCGCGAGCCGGCGTATGTCGGCGCAGCTGGCCGCCGCCGACTCCGTCGCCTGACCTTCACGCGCGGCGCAGGTGGCCACTGCCGCGCGCTAAGCGTCATCGTTTGACGTTCGCCGCAAGCGCGTCTTTATCGCGGAGGCCGACTATATCACCGCTTGCCAGAGGATAGGCGTGCGCATTCAACATGGAATGCGAAGAAAGTGATACTACCGATACAGAGAGCTGTGATTATGGCTGTACAGAAATCGCAAGACAATGTGCCCAACAATGATGAATAAAGAAGTTTAATAATCCTGCATTAAACTTACGGTATATATCATTGATAAGCAATTTGCATAACTACACAATGCACCACGTATAGCATAACAATATGCTAACGAAAGCATATCCGTAAGTTAAACCATAGGCATATCCATAGGCTAAATCATAAAGCATAATCATAAGTTAAACAATAAGCATCACCGAACCTTTTCGCTTCGATATATCCAGGCTTAACCTTAGCTAAGGCCCAGCCACACTTTTATGGCATTTTTGTAGATGTACACAAACTTTATGAGGGTAAATCACGTATGCAAATGCAACATGGCATTCTGTTGGCCTCCCCACTGCCTGTGTATGTATGTACGCCTAGCACATGGCACACCATAAAGCAAGACATGCAGTGGTGAAACGTGATATTCGCCTCAAGAACTGCACCTCATGCCATATTCGAGTCATGCGCTTTTGTGCGTATCATATTGTTTTATTACTTATTCACTTTACGCCACAGGTGCAGCCGTTTCAGGCCAAGGAGGAGCTTGTAAAGCGTTGCCGAAGCTCTTCTTACAGCCGTAAGTCACGCTGAAGAAACCTCCGGGTAGAAAGCATTCACCAGCGTGCTCGATGGCTAGCTGACGATGACAAAATATGACGGCGCGTACACGTTGTTTCGGCCTTGTCTCACACGCTGCTTGTTTGGTCGCGATAGTCTCGCGTGGGGCGGCTGTCGCGGCGAGAAGCGGCGCCTGCAAAATTGTTTCTAGTGGCCACCGCACGATGGCGCCACAATGCATCGCAAAAGGCGGATTGCAGACCCCACGCCACTGCCAAAGAATATGGAACAAAGTCAATCGGCCAGGTGACAGGCCTACGTCAAACGCCATAAGAAATATAAACACCAACTACGCGAGGGCAACGACCACTATGGTAGGTGCCATATAGTCTACGTGGATGCTCTTATTGGAGGACCAGAGGAGGGTCCAATGATTAGTCCGGCGTGGACAAATATGAAAGCAACTGAACGGGGCAGTAAAGTCCACCTCACGAGAGATGTCGTCCACAGGTCTAGGGCAGAACTGTATATGCCATCCTAGATTTTGCCAAGCATACCGAATCCACTGGTCACAAATTTTCAAGAGATGCTAAGCACCACGTCAGTGTTTACACTCTCAAGACGCCTGTACATCTTGTAAGGACACTCGCACAGACACCGCTGTGGTCCAACTCCGCCTCCACGTACGTCGTCAGCGCGACCAAGGCCACGATTTGCATTTAACTGGATCCCGGGGCGTATGGGCATACCAGGAAATGAACGGGACCGTTGACTAGCGTGCGCCGTGATAATATCCGTTCAGTCGAAACCGACCAAACAATTGCCGAACAACGTACCTGAAGACACGTAAATACACATTCAGTGGTACGATCCCACGGAAGCAATATCCGAAGTCAAACGCCACCGGCGCAGCTATCTCATCACTACGTCCAGCCCCATGGATATTCCTCCCCTTCCCTCTCAAGCAGCTACATCGGCAGCAGGTTTCGCTCCCGCAGGCACAGACTGGAACCCTCCTTACTCATTTCCTCGTGCAGCGTTTCCGCAGAAAATAGGAAGACCCTCGAAGCCTGGAACGTTCGCATGCAGGTACCTGCAGCGCCCGCAACACCCGGGCGGACCTCTAACACCTAATCGGGGACTGCCTCTGTCTTCTGGCCCCGGGCAAATGGCCCTTGCTTCGCTCTCAGCGGAAGATCTCCCTCCAGACCTGGGCACTACCGAGACAGCAGCGCTGCGACCGCCAACGAGCTATGGCCGTCACTGTATGAACTATTGAATGACCTCGAGGCTACAGCCACTGGGACCAGGCTTCTTCATCTCGGGTGTACCAGCGAAAGCATCAGACCCCATAATGTAGATAACTAAGTCTATCCTATCACCGCTGTCTCCCTTCCCTTTTCACCTCCGCCACTTCCCAAACCAATTCAGCGCAGCTCTTTAAGGGCAAAACTGTGAAAGACATGTAAACAACAACTTACGTAAGTACCGCATGTGCGAATCGACGCACCGGTCGTGTCGTTACCACGCTGTTCGCTACCAAAACAGCCCTAATGACAGGTCTATAATATGGGCCTTAGTCAGGTGGTCACTAAATTTAATGTCCCTGTATATATTTGCTAATATTGCTAATATTTGCTAAAGTCAGCGCTGTGTATGTCGTCTATCGCTGTCCTTGTCCTTCGCGCTGTACGTTATTTTTGATCATGAATTACCAACTAGCCCAAGCAACCACCCTAGTTCACCCTAATTGTACTAGTTGTATAGAGCCCTCTATATAAGCGCAGCCACGCTGCGCGTGCGCACACGTGTCAAAGGCGACTGTCGACATACGCAATTGGGTCAAAGCCTGTGCTCGCTTACGATGGTGCACGGACATCATACATGTTTCCGGCCTATCCACCCAGGATTGAAGTGCGATCCAAACGTATTTTGAAGGAGAATAGACATTTTAGTAGTCTCATTTCAATGTCAAAAAGCAATGAAGCTGAACTTATTTATTGTTAAGTTTTCAACTTAACACAGTTGTTCTCTACTGGGAACTTCGCCATAAACCTGAAGCTGCTGGTATCAGTTGATGCAGGTAAATATTTTCTTCACGTGTTAAATATCTTAAAATTGCTATTTCTTTTTTCTGCTCGCAGGCTGTGCTGGCAGGCGACGCAGAGCAGGGTGCGGCTGACCAACAGCAGCAGGTCGGCGTGCAGGAAGAGCTGAGTGAGCAGGCCTCCGAGATGGAGACCAAGGACAACGGCGGAGGCGAGAACAAGGTGTTTCCTTCGCAGCACTACCATGCACAGCAACAAGGATACCCGCTCGACGCCATTCCTATCCCGGTACACCAAATACCCATACAAAGCGGCCACATCATCCTGCCGCAGCTGTTCAACAACGGACTTCAGCAGGGCGCCATCCATCTGCCACAGTGGGAGTCGAACAAGCTCCAAAAGCCGCCTCAGCCAGTCTTTGAGCACCAACATCAGTCAGCGCAGCAACAGCATGAACCGCAGTATCAGCAGCAACAGCAGCACGAGCAGCAGTACCAACAGCACCAACAGCAGCAGCAGCAGCAGCAGCAGCAGCCACAGCAGGGGCACCACCATCACCATGCTTATCCCGATGTCCACCATCAACCGACACAAGTTGTTCACCATGGTGGTGGAGGTGGCGGTGGTGGTGGCGGCGGCGGCGGTGCATCTGAGGAGCAGCATCACCAGTACATAGAGAACCACAACGTGCATCCGCAGCAGCCGACGGACTTGGCAACGCAGGCTCAAGGCCAGGAGCCGTGGCCACTGCCTCAACCCGAAATGCCCAAGATCGTCCACCTTGATGTCAAATGCGAGAAAAATCTCATGAAGGTAGTGGTTGAGTTCGACAAGCCCTTCCACGGCATAATCTTCAGCAAAGGCCACTACAGCTACGGTAGTTGTGTCCACTTGCCGGCGGGCTCAGGCCGCAAAAGCGTATACTTCGATGTATCGATCAACAGCTGTGGCACCATTGGAAACACGCAGAATGGCCTCTACGGTTACGACGGTGGCAACTCTGGAACTGGCAGCTTCTTCGAGAACACCATTATCGTCCAGTACGATCCACAGGTGCAGGAGGTGTGGGACCAAGCACGCAAGTTGAGGTGCACGTGGCACAACAACTACGAGAAGGCGGTTACTTTCAGGCCTTTCCCAGTCGACATGCTCGACGTTGTGCGCGCCGACTTCGCAGGTGACAACGTAGGCTGCTGGATGCAGATACAAGCTGGCAAAGGGCCTTGGGCCAGCGAGGTAGCCGGCATCGTCAAAATCGGCCAGACTATGACGATGGTACTGGCCATCAAGGACGACGAGAACAAATTCGACATGCTGGTACGCAACTGCATTGCGCACGACGGGCAGCGGGCGCCCATCGAGCTCGTTGACAGCCAAGGGTGCGTCGTGCGACCAAAACTAATGAGCCGGTTCACAAAGATAAGGAACTTCGGTTCCAGTGCGACAGTGCTGTCGTACGCACATTTCCAGGCCTTTAAATTTCCTGATACAATGGAAGTCCACTTCCAGTGCACCATACAGATCTGCCGGTATCAATGCCCGGATCAGTGTTCGGCGCAAGCGACCGTCGACTCATCGGCACCCGACAAGCAGGCGCTGTACTCTAACCATGTTTCCCAGTCCGCTGGCCGGCCCAGGGAAGAGAGAGACGTTTCGTACCACGAAGAAGAAGAGGAAATGGCAGAAATTGGCGTGAACAGAGTGATTCGCGTTGTCTCAGCTGGTGACTTGGCATTCAGCCTGGGTTCCAACGATACCCACCCGGCTCCCTTAGTAAAAGAGGAGCATGAAAGTTCCATCATATGCATGTCTGCGCCAGGATTCGCGTCCGTCCTTGTCGTACTCCTGTCCCTCCTCGTCATTGCCTGCTTGCTGTCCGCCTTCTTGTGGATCAAGCAAAAGACGGCGATGCGGCTTCCTAAAAGTCTTCCCTACGATCTACCAGTGCTCAAAAAGGGAAAGCTCTAATCTGGTTTGACTTATAGGCTCCTGAACTAATGACGATGAACGAGATTTTTTCTTTTTCCAGCATCGCGAAAAAATTTCACCATTCGGCCTCTCCCCTCAAAACGGTGGAATCGCGCAGCTTAAAAGCCCTTTCCCTCCCGCAGCACGATTCCACTTAAATACTGCGAAGGGGCTGAATGATTAAATTTTTGCAGGTGGCCTTACGACCCGCTGACACTGCGTATTCGCACTCCTTATTTTACCTTTCATCGCGCGAATACTGCTGCTGGTCTCGGTGACTTAGCGAATCCGCCTTGTCAGCGCGTCCGATAACCGGGCCAAAATGTGCCTACTTCTTTAAGCCATAAACATGTTTAACTTACATTGAGCATTCAGGGATCATTCATGTTCACTTAACCACATTTGAGTGTTAGCCCACAAAGGCGCGTTTGTCTTCGTAGTTCTGCCTCGCCAGTGTGTCTAGGAGAAAGTGTATGCTACCATTACGAAACGACATGGAAGTCGCTTATCGGTACGTACATTCACTTCGCTGACGTTTGAATCACACTCTGCACTTATAGGATTTACTCCTTAATGGTATTCACTCAGACACAGCGCGCGAGGAGGCCGACTGGCGTACAATCTCCATGTCGGCAAGTCTGCATGCAAGATGGATGCCTTAACAAGGCTGCTTTCGTCCGCTTATACCAGAGTGCCAAAGGAAAGGTGCAGGGACAGGCCATGCGCTGTCCGCACTTACATCAGTCGGACGCTTTGGATCAAAGTAGCCGGTAACAGTGATATTTTTCTGTCTTCAGACCGCTGCGCGTGATCGCGCGCGATTGTGGAGCGCACCGACCAGTAGCAAAATTCCAAGCCACGAGGCTGCCGCGGCCGGCCATATATTTGGTCGGGCATGACAAAATAAATTTCGAACAGACTCACTTCACATCCATGCTGTTGTCACGTCACATTATTAACATTTTCAGCATTGACAGGTCGGGCTACATAAATGTGGCGTCAAAGGATGCTCTTCCACCAGCCTCATGCTATGGCGATGCACGGCTACAAAGACTCGCGAGCGATGCTCAGACGAAGCTTTTTTAGGCGTCGCTCCCGGTAGCACATCGCGAAACTCTACCGCATATTTCGTAAAATCTACGACGAGATAATTTGCTACGATTTTACGAATCTTGCGTGAAGTTTTACGAAACGCTCTTGAAAGGTGACATGGTGCAAGATTGAAAAAAAGAAATGTATAAGTCAATGCCTGCTGCCGCATCGCTCGCTTTCGGCGGTTTCCTTAGTTCTGCATAAATTCCGTGGGGCGGCGCTTGTTGCCTTTTCAACTTCCAGCGGCAGCGGCAGCCGAATGCTTCTGCCGGCTCCATGCCCTCCATGCCTCTAAATAAAAGTAGCGCTCTCCATACTGTATGTGCTACCAAAGGTAGCACGTAGCATATACAGCAACTCTAGCTCTCTCCTCTCTTCTGCTTCGGCTCCCTCTACGCGGGGCCGAACTAACAGCCGCTCTCCGAATCAAACGCTGTGGCTACGTGTCGTTCGCGCTTTTGAGGCCGTATTTTGATCGGAATTTTTTTACGTTGTATCGTGACTGGCTGCAGCAACATCAAGAGAGGACGTCTGAATGTTGACTTTCCTCCGCGCCTCGCTTCGCAGATGGAATCCGGAAGAGTCACTTGCCGTCAGTTTCACGCGTGTGCATCCCAAGGCACAGCAACATGGCTACGCGAACACGGAACTACGCTAGAAAGGCACAGAGGAGGCGCGAAAAGTGGAGTCTGCGTGCGCCGCTCGCGATGTTCGGCAACCCTATGACGGCGAAAGCGAAAACAAGCAAGAAAAAAGGCGCGTGACGGCGTTCGGCCAATGGGAGGGCCGGGCGTCGAGAGAACGCGCAGGGGAGGAGGACGGCGGCAATCTTCAAAGGATGGCGCTACTTCTGTTTTTTATTGAGGGGTTTTACTGCCGGCGCATCGATAGTGCCTATATGCGGGGGTCTGCTAGCGAGCGTTCTCGCGGGCCTCCGTGACGGTAATAGTTGTCATGGCAATCTCAGTGGCTGCAGCACGTGACCTAGGTTGCAGGCATGCCCCATAAACGGCGCTGGTTGCCTTTCGCGGAATGAGAAAAGGGAGAGGGCACGGAACCGGGTATATAGCATCACGCTGCAGGCATCTATCGTAAAGGAGGCATAATGGAGGTGATGGCACTTGTGCTGCCCTCTTGTGGCAGCCCAAGAGGCCATCTACTGCTACTTGCACTGCTACTTATGCGCAGTGTCTGAAGGTAATTCAGCATTAATAAAGTGCATGTGTATCTCATAAAAGGTGTGCGCCATGAGCAAACGCTTAAGAATGCTTACTATGCACTCCACCCCCACCCCCCATCTCTTTTCTTTCTTATTGAGGCTGCAGGAATTTTATGAATTTTAATGTTCACAGGTTGGCAGGTGTGCTATACTTGAAAGTGATCTGTTAAAGACAATGCGAAAACTTCATGGCCGTCTAGATAAATGACAGCACATCGCAAGCTTCTTGTTTTTTACCATGACGTCGCTCTTCTCTTGTTTTCTTTACTGTGCATTAGGAAATTTTCTTAAAAACATATTTTTAAGAAGCACTACTCAAGAGTATACGTGGGATCGGTATTAAAATTATTTTACCAGAACCAAATTGGCATGAAATAATACACTGCACACTGCCATTGTGCACTTAAGCATTAACCACCCTCTCTTCTGCGCACCCCCCCTCACTTTCTCCCACAAGAACATGTATGCCATCTCTATTATAGTTGACTCCGCTGACATGGACATTGCCTTCTCCAGGCAGCTGAGTAAACTAGAAAAAGCAGCTGCACCTTCTCTAAATCCTGGCAGCAGCAACAAACTAAGGAAGGCAGTTGCACTCAAACAGTTGATGCTTTCGTGTACAACTGTTTCGATAAGGGCATACTTAAAAACACAAAACCCAAGTCACTTGCGTGAAATGGCCGATGTTACAATGCTAACAGGCTGGAATTATTTGCACTTACATTAAATCCCTTTGCGGCACTTCAACTCGCCATCTCTGACAAATTCTGCCGAGAGAGTCTGAATGCAGGGATGTGTATTACGAGGTGCATGTTATCCATTATAGCAATCCCCATTGAAAGCTGCACAAGTAAGCTTGACAGTGCTGCATGTGAAAGCTTTGCGAGACAGTTGATAATCCTGAAGGAAGTGCGATTCTGCTTCAATGCCCAACCCCTACTCAAGGCAGCACAGAACAGACATACAAGGCATTGGAACTCTTGCTCTTGGGTCACTTGTCCATTCTTTTGTCACCTAACACCTCAATGGCGATTTCGTTGTCTTCTTGATAACAACAAACATTTTTAGTGAAGTCTTCTGGATAAGCGTCACATCACTTACTCACAATGCCTGCTTTATCACTTTGCAACTGAGTAGTTGAGGCCTTTAGAAATTTTTGAGATTTAAACAAATGTGTAATAGCAAGGCAGCTGGCCACCAGCATGAGAGGCAGCTTCACACAAAGTTCTAAAGGTTCATGAACTTCCTGTTGCAAGTGCATTACCCTCAATGACTGTTACACTAATAAAATATCACGTTGGCTGAGCTGTTTCATTCAGCCTTTCCATTGTTTCATTTGTCAGGCATCAACCACTTTCTCATGTGATTATGTTGTTCTTTCTTCGAATGGTGCTAAGGATGAAGAATGTAGGTTCTGTGCATTTTTCTCTCTTGCCAAACAGTGAATTGCAGCCACAAGATTCTTGGCTATTCCAAAGGTGCTATATATGCGTCATTTGGTCTGGTATGTTTCTCTTGTAAATAGGTCTGAAATGTCTGCTGTAAATAGTGTGTTCCACTGTTTGAAATGTGTTTGACTAACTAGTAATATTGTTGTCAAAAGCCAATAAAGCAAGTTCCTGCTGTCCAGGTGTTGTGCTTCAAGAAAAACTGTACAAATCATGCATCAGCATAAATGTACATTTACTTTTCTTACAAGATTACATCAATGTTGCACAGACTTATGACTTGGAGTTCATTTCCATATCCTCAATGGTATGAAACTGCAGAATTATACAGCACACAGATTTCTCAGTGAATGCACCTTCAGCCAACACATAAGGTAATAATATTTATCCCATACCCAATGACTCAGACAAAATGTTTGGGAAACTGAAATATTACAGCAACGAAAATGGCCAAATACAAATAGCATTAGACAATGCACTATCCACAGGAGGAATTTTTTCTTTAAACTAAAAAGACCCCAAAAATAGGTGAACTCATTAGTGAAAGTTCAGTTACGATACATAAAGATTAGTTCCCAAAGTCATTATGGCACCAAACACAAAGCAAATGTGTACACTATCCTGCAATTAATTTCCAAGTTTCATAAGGACAGTACACAATAAGCATGCATTAATACGTAAGGATACATTAGCACTCATTTTAATAATAAACTGGTTACAGCAGAAACAATGCTTCTTGCAGTAAAGGGATAACACAATATCATTACTTAGGCATACTGTCTATGTTATACTGGCTCGTGATATTGCACTTAGTGCCAAAGTACCATTAAACAAGCATATAAATGGTCATTCAACTAAAAATACCTAACTTGAAAGGAAAATTTTCCAAAAATACTCAACCCTAAATGCAACACACACCTGACTGTGCTACTAAAATGTAGACACACACTCGGCTCTCTGTGTCACAAAGTTTAATACACAGGAAAGAGTCACAAAGGGCACCTAATTTTTGACAGGGTACATTATAGCTTATTGTGCATCGCAGCATAGCATCTTGAACACACAAAAATGTCAGGTTGCTTACCATTGAGGAGGTGAAAGTACAACTCGATACCACAAACTGATCACATTCGATACAAAATTAGAAGTAGTATATATAACCCCACACGACACATAACAAAGCCTCAGAACACCAAGCACAAGGAAAAAAAAAGGAGGGGGGGGATCATGTGCTGTGGCATAAATTGCTGCGCTTGCCGTTTGCATTGGGCAACCAGCACAAGCATCCTTATGCAGCTTCAAAACTGTACCTGGCAATTCTGGGCATTGAAAGTGCATCATGCAAGCTGCTGAATAAAAATACTTGATGGCACACGAGAAAACAACAGGCATAACAAACATACATAAATATCATTATGACACCTGAATTGGTCTACCTGCACATTCAAAAAGCACTATTAGGAACTCTTCCAGCCCAAAAGAAGCTGTAGAGAAGTTGCTAAAATGCGTGCACACAATTACGAAATCTCTTCAGGCCACATGTGTGTACCAAAGGCAGCGTGGGCTGAGTAATCGTCCTGCAATCCTCCACTAAGCTTGCAAATAGAAAGCAGCACAGCAAGGCACAACCAGCATACCCCAATTGGCTGTGAATGAGAGATTGTCAGCTGTCCACAATCACCAAGTGAGAAATGCAAAGGCATATTAAAACAAGGCAAGCAGCAGTGAAAAGCACCAGAGACTGAAGGGGTCCAATAGGTACTGAAACATGGTTGGAAAATGGCCTGTTTGTAGCATGAAGAAAACACTGTGCGGGCAAAAGGTTCCTGATCTACTTGCAGCAATACATAAGAGTTACAATGTCAGGAGCACATATAACAAGCTTTGGCATCATGTGCCACAGCGTGAAACCTTTACATTAACCCCACAAGAAAGAATAAATTACACAAAATTCCTGTGGTCAGACAAAATAAAATTGGACAAAAATAAAAGAATAAAAATAAACATTTCAAATAACAATTTGGCCACTGGATTTCGAGAAACATTGCCTCGTGGTGTCGGACTCCTTCAGCATAGTCAGTTTCATTTATATGCACCATAAAATAATAAATGCGGCAGCCACAAGATAACGAGATAAAAATATGAATACAATGCATACATGACAATAAGTAAAGACCTATTGGTTGGGACATCAGTAAACTTAATGCAGGTATAAATGAAGGTGAACAACACAGCTATACAAAAACATGCACATTAAGCAGCAACAGCTTCCAGGCAGCTATAAAAGACAAACTGAAATGGCCCAAGATGGAGAAGAAAGAAATGTGTTGAGTGTAACTATGGACGAAAATGCAATAATTTTCCAACTGCAACACACTCAAAGGGTAGTCTATGTTAATTCAACAGGGCTGAACTGCCATATAGTGCAACCTAAGGCCCCATATTATGCTTTTAAAAAAAGGAAATTTCTGAGGTGGGTTGATACAGGTACTGCTCAAAGCAATGATAGCTATCAGCTTTGGCTGCTGATTACTGTGCTGACAATGTGCAAGTTGGCCACTCAAAGGGCCGTAATGACACAATGCAGCAGTCTGTGAAGCATTTTAGCACCAAGAACTGGGCTACGTTCACCAGAAGGCACAGGCTACAGTATCAATAAAGTCACGATTTCACAAAGAACATATAGTTCTTGTCATGCAGGATATTTAGCTATGTTTATGTGGTCTACAAAGCCTACATGACTTATACACATATTCTGGTACCAATGACAGACAGCTCATGAGTGACACAAATGTTGGAAGAATGGGGTGGGGGCACCAGTTCCCATGGTTGTCTTTACCAGTGGACCAGTGGCATACATACTACGCCCACACAAAAAAACCTACGACTGCAGCACTTATAAGGCAAAGCACGGAAAAAACAAGCATGCTGGTCAGCCATAAAATAAAAGTACATGAAGTATTACAAAGGTACACAATTTGTAGTGGTGGAAACAAGTTATGGAAGCCACGTTAATGCAGTTTATTCCTCTGTGTGATAATCGGACAGATACTGTTATTTACCAGGATTGGCTTCACCAGCAAATCTGCACATCAGATATTTGCTGCACATAGCTACTCCCCAAGCTTCTTCCTCATGAATGAAAACATTTACTTATTTTTCTGCCCCCTGCACCCCTCGGGCTGCCCTTCACGACACAGGACACTTCTACGTGCGCTCCTGACATTCACCGAGGCTGTCGGCCTCGCCGACCGCCTTTAGCTCTGCTGTTTCTGGTGCTCTTTCTCTCCCCCTACTTTCATTCCCTACCCCCTGTGCAGCGCGGTTGAGGTGTCCTCTGCTGAGAGACAGTTACTGCGCTGCACTTTACCCCAACCTTTCCTTCCCATCAAGAATCTCCTTCTCTCTCTCTCTCTTTCTGCCTCATGCTCACATACAGTTGCATTCAATATGAGCTGCAATACGGTGCCCATGGTCGAAGAAGTCCCAAGATTGTACATCTCTGCCAACATATGCAAAATCGGAGAACTAAACACTGGTATGCTAATCCCCGATATTTATTAAACCAACATTTTGTATGTTGGAACTGCCATGCAGTCTTGGAGCTCTTTCAACCATGGACACCATCTTGCAGCTCATATCAAATATGACTGTAGATCGCAGCACCTCAAATAAATTTAGAAATGACACAACTGATGCAACTAAATTTGATTTAAGAAATAAAGGGGAAGGGGGGAGTGTCACATTGCTGATTCAGTGGTGCAATGGAAAATAATTCATAGCTTACATTGCCGTGCTACCACCAAACCACTTAACAAAAAAGCTGGTGATGACTATGTCTAGCATCATATATATACATATTTATATATACAAGTTCATATTACATTTTGGCACAATATTCAGAAAAGTAAATGTATGTACATTAACTAGAACAGCAATGTTCAAGTTAATTAGCTGGACATCCACACATTAACTGTTACATATCACTTTTTACATATTCACAAGAAAAGGTTGTACTCTGTTACGTTCACATGAGAAAAATGTATGAAGGCTGATGTGTGACAAAGCAGTGAAAAGCAATAAGAACTGCGAGTATGAAGTCTAAAGAACCCTTAATATGTCACTGAAAAAATAACACTGCTGCCAATACAAAGCTAGGAAAACATTCCTTCATTTGCATGGTTTTAAAGAGGGAAGTAGCAGCTCAATCAAGCCATTAAGCAATTAATGCTCATGTTCTTGCATGTTTAGAACTTACAATGAATATGATGCACAGAGTGATGCACCATGTCTTAGTACAGTGCACTAAAGAATGTGCCAAGAGTAAATCAGTAGCCGTTGTGGCGACAAACATTAAAATAAGGCCTGTAGGGACTTGGAGGCTAATCACTACCACCTTAAAGTGCACTTAAGCAGTCAAGGGGATGACTGCTTCACAAGCACATGATATTTTACACTCTGTACGCATGTGCTGCAGTTATTAAGGCAGCAGAAGCATGTTGGAAACCAGGCTCTTGTGCCTGCTTTTGCAGCATGCACAAGCTTTTTTTTTTTTTAAATAATTACCGTCATCAGTTGTCATTATTTCTGATCACCAATCAAACCAATTTTTCAGTGTCTTTGCTGAAGCACTAACAAAAGAACAAGGTTTGAAACTGCATATGTGGCACTACTAGGTAAGCACTTGAAAGATGATAGTAAAATATATGAGATTTCATATTCGTCATTATTTGCCCTAAAATTTATCACATGAAGTAATAGTGTAGATCTTCAAGACCTTTTCAGACATACTGTATAGCAATGGCTTCAATGGTAAACAATATAGCATTCACTGCTGTCACATTATAATGTGGGAGGCTTGAAACTAACTGACTTTTGTTCACAATCACTTTGAAAACAAGGAACGTATGTATTCAACAGCTGCAACAGCATGAAAAAAAAAGAAAAAACATTGATAAGCTCAGTGGTTATGTACTCAGCTCGTTTATCTTGTAATGAATTCTCTTACCTGCATAGACTTTATTTTAAATCCTAGGGGACATCAAAATACATATAAAAACGCTAATTATGCTTTACAAACTGTACTAAAATGCTGAGGCATTACTTTGCAGTGGTTATGCTGTTGAATCGGTATGGTAAGGCAAATGTGAGCTTGTATGCAGTAGTTGTGCAGAAAAAAAAAAAAAACATGCAATTTTCGCTTACTGGTTTTGTATGAATGTATGAACAGCTTTCATTTTTCATACAACTTACGAGTACTTCTGTCCACGTGTTGCAAGCCATCTAATGACTGTTGTGACCTTTAGAATGCTGCAAACCTTTAAAGAGCTGATTAAATGTACACATAGAGCAAAACAAAAACTGATGAAATAAAAAATCCACCAATGATGTCAGTGCTATTTTATGCTTCGTAAGATAACAAAAAGCAGCCAGACAAAAGCTAGGCAACAACAAAAGCTGTATAAAATGGCACTTAGAGAAACAAAGCCCACGCAAGAAGAGGACTGCCCATAACGGTTACTGATGTCAATGTGTCCCTGCGATACACATTTCCTTGGGTAAGAGAGCTTGCATGTAGCTCACTCATGGTGAGATGAAGAAGCTGCCCACAGGTGGCTTTCGATTTCAGGACTGGTGTGAGCAAAAAGGCACTAAATCACTAACACTATAGTAATTGGGGGAAAAAATGTCAATGCTAAGTGACTGAAGCGTGGTCACAACCGAGGACCCACCATTCATGCCATTCAGTTTCAACATCGCAGCTCAATCAATTCCACATATGTAGCCAGAGTGACGGAAGGGATTGACAGCAAAAGTGCGTTACTTCCAATGGGCAGGCACTGCAGGTCATGTTCACTAGCCTGTGTCAACACAGATTGCTTTTCACGAACTCACTACTACAAATGGCTGACCTGCTTGCCACAATAATTTCAGGCCTTTTGGCTGCAGCAATGCAATTGCAGACATCTTACGATGATGCAACAATAGGGTTTACAGTAGCTGAGCCTGCTCATCTAACAACAGCGGCAGACAACATGACCTCCAGGACCTGCTGTTGTACTGCACATCCAGGCTGGTACTCCAGCCACACAATATACTGAGGTGTCACACCATTTTCCCTCCAATGTAACTGGAATCCACCACCAGCCTAGCCAGTGACTTCTTTACGCGCAGGGCTGTTAGCCTAACACCAGGTCTCTGGTGCCAGCATTCCTGCATTAGCTTGGACAGGCACTGTGTTACCTGTAAAAAATGGGAGTTGTAACATAATTCTTAATTCACTCATGACATGCAGAAGCACAATAAACATGGCACTTGCATAAAATACAGTTAACCCTTTGAGGGTAGATTGTTTTTGCCATATGCGACCGCCCAGGGTCAATTTTTTTTATTGCAGATTCGAATTCTTCTTAGGGACTTATTTCGAAAAAAATTTACCGCAATTTTTCTAGGGTGACCATAAAGTGAGAAAAAGATATTTTGCATTGGTATATATGTACTCTTCATTCATGAATAACAACAATAAAAAAGGAAATAAACTTATAAAAATAAAAAATTTGATGCATTTTTCTACATGTAGTTCAAGGCCTTGAAAATGCGCACACGAGAATATTTCGCAAGACTCAAATGTTCCTGCTCTTACACTAATTGTACATCCATAGCGTAATCGAATTGCGCCAACCAGAAGCAATTAGTTTTCGCGAGTGTCAAAAAAAAGAAAAAAAGAAAAAGAAAAAAAAAGAAGAAAGAAAGCAACGGAAACATATGCTTGGCGGCATCCTTTCTATGCGTACCCTTGCGAGCACTAAACGAGGGAGAAAGAGGTGGTCACCCTTTGACCAATTAGTAACGAGAGACAGCCATCAGTTTTGCAAGCACAAGAAGCCAAAACCGCCCGTGGAACAAAACCCAAACCGCAGCCCGCACCGCACGCGCACACGCCAATGCGCGAGCGGTAATATATAGACATGTGGGAGCAAACTAGCTCTAAAACAAACCATGCAATGAAAACCGAGAGAGGGAGGAGCGCAAAAAAAATTCCCTGTATTCCCCCATAGTGGCAGCACATGACAGAAAAGAAAAAGTTAGGAAATTGGCGCACTTTTTAAATGTACAGATGGCGCCGTAAATATAAGGCATTGACCATTTTTGGGCTGGTTCGCGGTGCCGTATATTTACGTCATTAGACAGTTTTAGAATCGGGGCCCCAATAGTTTGGGGCCTCAAAGAGCTTTGCAGGTGTTAGCGTTAGGGCACACAGGAGTGAAGAGCTTTAGAATAAGGTTTTACGTTTGCGGATAGCGTCTTGCGCTGACAGTGCCGCTACGGCATCAAAGAAAAGTTATTAGAAATATTTTAATAAGATATACCATATTATGATAAGAATAGTAATTTTGACTTGCGTGTATTTCACGTTTAATTACAATTTAGAGGTTATTCTGCAAGCAACAAACAATTAGTTACGCTTAGTTTTGAGCAAACCAACTTCACGTGCCTTTACTAGCCAAGCTTAGCTGTGTTAGGCCTACGAGCCATAAAATCCACAATCGAATTCGGAATCAGCGGCGTCTAATGAATCAGTCTTCATAACACACGCTAAATGAGAGAAAGCGATAACCGCAGTCACTTCTAGCTTGCGAACTTCACGCGTCACCACGAATCGAACCCAGTTTAGTGCTAGGTTAGAGCCGTCGCTTCGATGGGTGCCACCATGTTTGCTGACGCAAAGCTTTTGGAGCCGCTATTTGGGCTCCCATCCCGCTAAATCGGTGAAATAGCGTTCCCAATGCAAAACCCAAACGTAGTTTGCGTATCGCGCATGCGCAGTGGCTTCGACGCTATTTCTTTGGGGCCCCAATAGGTTTAAGGCCTCTATTCTAAAACTCTCTATTGACCCTCCAAGGGTTAAGCCTTGATATAACGAAGTCGGTAAAATCGGAAATTTGCTTCGTTATATCGAAATTTTGTTGTATTGAAATTTTACCTTTTATGCTAGTAAGTACAGTCACCGATCAATTTTTTTTTTTACACGGAAAGGTGCCACAGAATTTTCCAAATTATCGGGCAATGGAAGAAAGCAAATTTCAATGAGAAAACAATTCATTTTGATAAACTTGGGAGTCGGCTACGAATGATACGGTTTCATGCCACGTACTCTGATGATATCTTCTTGGTGGTACGAATTAAGCGAAGCCAGCTACACTTTCGCGTGCACTCCGTCCCCGTGGCTGATAGTGTTGCCCGTACTGGGACGATGCTTTCAGGAAATGTGCAGGCAATGGGGAGTGAATGCTTCGCCTGCTTCTCGCTCCAACGGGTCACCGAAACTCGAGCTTACGCAACCTCGAATACTAAACGTGCGGGAGGACAGCTTACATGGTGCCACGCTGTCTCGGCACGCTCACTCTTTGCACACGCGGCAGATTACCTGTAAAAATGGGTGTGCGGATGCATATGCACTGAGCCGCGCTTACAGCCACGCACTGCCACAAATTGAGCCACGCGCCACAAATCAAGACGCGCACCAACTTACCCCCCACTCCACGACCGTGCGCACGCTTCATCGTGTTACCTCAAGCTTTCCCTTTGCTCGCACATGAAGGCGTCACTCGTGAAGCCACCATCTTTCTTGTCTCACCCTCGCACACTTTTACCGCACCTAAAGCACACAGTGTGACGAGACTTGCATTTGAAGGATCGCCAGCCATTTGCGCACAGGCACGAGTAAGAGCGGGCACGAGAGGGAAAATCTGGGGGATTTTGCTCCCTGAATATATGTCTATGCCTAGGCACTACGGAGGAGGTTTCTTAGTGCGTGTTGTATGAGTTTGTCCCCTAGACAGTGCGGTCGAGTTTGTTTACGCTCCGCCACTGGCTGCCCCCATGGTGAGGCAGTGGGCATGGACGCCCCATTTCATGATCACTGAGTCTGAAGGGGCCTTTTTCGTCACAACGATAGATCGGATTTTTCACAAGCACTGCTCCAAGAGGGCACATGTAACCGGCAAACGGAGGCCTCAAAAGAACACCTGAGGTTATAATAAAGCAGGCGGCGCAGGATCTCCAGGGCACTCAAGGGGTAGCGGGGAGATCAAAGTTGGAAGCAGGACGGCCCGTGGGTTGGGGCTGCGGAGGCGGAAGTGTGCCAGGGGGTGTTCGCATAAATAATTGGCTGTCCGCTGTCACGGACAGCCGATCTTATACACCCCTGGCACGTGCAGGCATCAGCGAGCCCCAACCCACGGACCAGTCCCAGTTCTAGCTTTGGTGTCCTGGAGGCGCCACCAATAATGCGAAATAATGACACATTGTTACAATTAGTAAAAAACACGATTGAATAAATATAATTACGTCGAACCGCCAACTTGTGACGCTAAGTTCAGCACTACCGTGCCCCGCAACTTCTACAACACCAGCCAGAAATTCGCCTCTGAAGGTACGTTGGACAGACTTTCTCTCGCATGCGATGTTGGTGCTGAGTCAGTCATCATCACCGGTGGCCTTTCAGCCACCTGCGCTCAACCGCGGTTGCTAAGGCTAAGGCCTTCTAGATTTTCAATATATATGGCCCGGGCTCTACTACGGTCGCTACTGCTCGCACAGAAACATCTGTGCTGTTATTTACAGGTACATCGCCATAAGGCGCGAGACAGTCTGTCCGACACAGCGGTCGGCAAATCGGGCGTCAGTGCCCGCTGCTTCACCTATTTTACCACGCCAGCAGCCAGTGTCCAAGTCATATATTCAAGGAGCAAAAGCCCGCAAATTTTCTCTCTCGTGCCCGCTCTTACTTGCGCCTGCGCACAAACGGCTAGCGATCCCTCAAATGAGCGTCTCGTCGAGAGCGCCGGTTCGAGGCGGCAAGGCGGTGACAAAATGGCGGTGGCGGTGATGGCTTTGATTAATGCCGTTTCGAACCTGCCGTCATGGCAAAAAGTCCGGAAACTCATACGGCAAAGGGTTCTTGTGTCCGAAATTTCAGACGTTCTTGTACACTAACTCTAAGGGGTACGTGGTGGCGCTGCGAAGCTGTCTGAATTGTCGGGCGTCCGGAAAGTCGGTCGTTGACTGCACACTTGACAACTCTTCCTGCGGATGACACGGCATCAAAAAGGATTTTTCACGATTCCTCTCTGTTACTCGGGCCAGCATTACCGTGACTCTCGTTCCCTTTCAACAAAATTACTGCTCATTTTCCCTGATAGAAGCACAAATTCCCAGAGTTTTCCCTGAGTATTTCCAGACTGTTCAAAATCCTTGAGAATTCCTGGTTTTCCCAATTAGTAGACACCCTGCTTGGCAGATGAATGCGGTATTGGAAGCGGACGCCGTTCGTGCGGCATTACAGCACAACTACTGCAGCCTTACAATTTGGAGAAGGCGAAGGCAGCTCAAGAAAAACTCCAACACTTTGCTTCAACACCGCTACCAAGCAAAAATCGGATTTGCTCGCTCACGCTGTCACTGCGGCTGGCTCGGATGCGATGCAGGCGCGATTCGTTGTGCTAAGCCACACTTCATAAATGCTCTGCTGTCTCGTGTAAAACGCAAGTTGCGGTGCGGCAGTGGGTAAAGGTGAACATGACTGCAGTCTCGCCATGTAGATAGTCATCTCGTGTGCAATCTGCAGTGATGCCACGTCGACCAACACGCAACCCATTCCTCATCAAGTCTCTGCTGCGTGCGAAATGCAGAGTACCGGTAATCGGCAAACGACACGCATTTATTTAAATTTTTTCGATAATAAACATTTCACACTGCGGCGTACATACTGGGGCATGTGTCAGGGGCATGCTAACCTGTTACAACTGGTGGCATGTATTACACGCTTCATTATATTCCTGAATAAATCGAGTTCTCTGTTTTTTTTCTCAATTTCCTCAAAACTAATTTTTCGCTCAGCTTCCTTGTTTATGGCAACAATATCTCAAATCTAGGTCAGCTATAGCTGTAATTTTTTTTTTTACATGAAGCTAAATGCATGATGGTTGAAGTGCTGCAAGCAGATTCCTTTTTTTTTTCTTCTTCGAATTTTCGAATTCCTTTTGTTTTTGTTCCCTAGTAGCCATACTATAAACACTGAACTTTAGTGAGCTGCTAAATTGCCAACTGTTGTTGGATTTGAAAAGTGCTTGCAGCACTTCACACCTTAGACATTCTGCAGTCCACTGATGCAAATTATTGCTTTCCGCCCAATATGTTTTTACCCATTGTCTCCACAAACAATAGTAAAGGACTTTTAATTATGTCAATAATTATTTATTCTATCAAAAAAATAATCCCATTTTTGTAATCAGCTCAAGAAGCTGGATAAGACTATGTCTTCTAATTAAATTTCGTCCAAAAATAACTTGATAGCTCTATACACTATGTCCCCCCTTAAGAACCAGAATGAACAACGCAGCTAAAGGTGCTGAACAATGTGCCTCAGCACAGCTGATACTGTTGACGCACATAAGCGCTCTGTGTCGATGCCAAAGAAAGCCTCTACGCCCTATGCCGTGGCTTGATTGTGATTCGGCAAGATATGGGGACGATGACAATGCCATCGTTTGCAGGAACGTAACTAGTGCCATATAGTAGTGCCTTGCGGACATTAACCAGCACACAGGCATGGCCTTCTGGATCGCATCGGCACGCTGCTGTGATCTCGTAGGCCACGCGCGCGGTTGTGCGTGTGATGCTTAGTAAAACTTTTTTTTTTTTAATTTTCATACTCCGAAGTGGGGGTGCAAGCCTTACACAAGTAAATAAGGCATGCATTCAACATTCAGATACAATGTATGCGGGTTTAACTGTACAAATAAACAAAGTAATAATATGTGAACAATATATAAATGTATAATGGGTATGTTTTGCGTCAAATTGTAGCCTATGACAACTCAATATCACCATTTTACAGCAGAGTGTCTTTTTTTAATGGTTACAGTATGAAGAGCTCTAGTTCAAACTATGAAAGGGGTGGTTTGATGTAACCAACAGTCTTTGAGGGAGAGGGGGGAGGTGGGACTTGGACACAGTGGTACCTCATTAGTGTATAGTACCTGGTGGCATATGACAAACTATGCACGCAATGAAAGTATGAGCTAATCAGCAACTACAAATTTGCGTCCATTTATGTGCACCACCACTTAAAAAAAAACCACCACAGTAAATACTACCTAAAATACAGTAAAAACTCGTTAATTAAAATTTTGCGGGACCGAAAAAAAAAAATGTCAGAATTAACCGAATGTCGAATTACCGAGGGTATCAAAAAAACAATAAAGAAATGCTTACTATGTCAACACGCTTTTCTTTACTGAATGAATCAGCAAATCCTGTTTCTATTTTGCACAAAAGCATGGCGGAAGCTGCAGTTCTCGTCATCTTGTGACTGATTAGCGCTCGCAGCTGCAAAGGCCTTGCAACTTCCTTCACAGTGCAGCCGCGGCATTCGTCTTCACTGAGATGCTTTTCACTACTGCACACAGGTGTGCTCTTCAACCTCGCCAGCTTTGGCCCGAGTCAAAATGAAACTAATGTCTGCCACAACTGCTGCAGACGAGACTGTGGCCGCTGTCGACACGGTCATGGACAGCGACCTTGCCGTTCTGAAGGCATGCAGCCAACGCATGCACCGAGTCAAAACGAAACTACTGTTTGCTGCGAAGACTGCAGACGAAACTACGGCCGCTATTGACGCAGTTGTGGTTTGCGACTAAGCAGTCATGAAGGCACATGCCAACGCGGTGCTACGTGCGGCGGTAAACACAAGGATAAAGGCTTCAAAGGCACAAAAAGGCACAAAGCATTGTGGTGTAGGATTTACACTGATGACTATGGTGATGCAAACTCCACCGCTTCGTTTCGGTGAACACAGTTTCTGCTCTTTTGCGTCGCACATTTGCGGCGTGCCGCGCTCACCAAGTTCCAAGTTGTCAGAATTAACCGATGTGTGGCCAAATATATCCGAATTAACGAGAGTTTCATTGCATTAAATAATGCATACACCTGCAGGGACAATAGGACAAGTCCGAATTATCTGATTTTCCAAATTAACGAAGTTTTATTGTACACACGAAGAGGCTGCTTTCTATCCATCATAAACAAGGTATTTTACAGGGTCCTAAAATACGAGGAACTTGTATGCCCTTCAGAAAATGTGAAAGAAGAACTCACCGAACCACCTGTGCTCCAGCGCTTGGGTATCTGTGGTCTTGCATTGTCCACACACACCACTTTACGCATGTCCTCAAAGCTTGGGTCTGAGGGGACCACATCATGGTAGGGAATGCAGTATTCCTCCACAGCACCTAAATACGCACAGGAAACATGAGTACACCCTTTAGAAAACATGGACCAAAAAAGTCCAAGAGTGCGTGAGCTTGTGCAAACATACATAGACATCATCTGAAAACATATACCAAATGTTGCTGGGAAACATGCGGATGCCACTTTGTTGAACAGCTTTATCGTTCAGTTGCATCTCGTACCTAGACAACACCACATTTTCCCCAAGGCAGCTGTCTCTGCTGTTAGGAATGGCCGTACAGGGTAGCAACGTGCCAGCTTTCAGCGCGCTGCGCGTGTTCCAAGCCCCCCGGACGAGGCGCCTTCTGAGAACTACGGATGAGCGGCGGCCACGTGGCGCGCGGTCAGCTCTGGAATGTGGTGCGCCGCCGCGCCACCCGGGACGGCGCACAGTTCTACGAGGCCCTCGGTCGACGACACCGCGGGCTATGCTGTACCAAGAGTTCCACGAAGCCCTCTGACGTCAACACCGAGAGCTGTGCGGCACTGAGAGCTGTGCAGCACTGAGAGCTGTGTGTGTGTGCAACACGAACATTTCCGTCCACGGGGCCCTCGAACGTGTTAGCCTTTGTGTGTGTAGGCTCGAACGTGTGTGCCTTTGTGTGAGGGGGCTGTACTGCGGGGCCGCAGCAAGTTTACAATGAATGGACGAACGTTTCCGACCACTCGCACTCCGCCCACGCCGAGCGATGACGTCGAACTATGACGTCAAGCAGAGGCTTATAAGCAGCGTTTGCCGGCTGCTAGAGCGTGCTCGTGTCGTGCTCGTGTCGTGCTCGTGTCGTGCTCGTCGTAGGGAGCTGTGTGCTCGTTGTTATGCTAAAAATGTAGTAATGAGCTGTGTGCTCGAATGCTGTTTGCTGAATGTTAATCTTGCGGGCTCCATATGGGAGTCGCGCTAGACTGCCAATGTATCTTGTCTTAAAATGTCAAATCCTGTAAATAAATCCTGTTAACCGAGTTCCTCATCTACGACCTTCGACTCCTTCAAATGGTGGCAGCGGCGAGGTAGTCCGACGAGTCCTACATCTGCTTGACAGCGGTAGGATTGTCCGACGAATCTAATACTGCAGACTCAAACTGAAACCGCATTGACTCTGTGATTCTGCCATCTGTCATCTCTGCCATTCTGTCATTTCTCATTTTGCTTTCAATTTAAATGAGGCACTCATGTAAATTCAGGGGTGCAGAGAAAATATGGAATGTACTGTACAAATGTGCTGTCTTACTGTACAAATTTGCTGGCAGCAAGCCGCCCGTGGCAAGGTAGCATCATTTTGATCACGCTGGTTACGCCAAACGTATGTGATCCTCGATCCCAATAATTGAGTCTCTGTATGACTGTGGCAATCGCATTTCCAGTCACTTCTTTTGTAGAATGCTTTCTTAGAGCACCACAGTGCTTTCATAGATGGGATGGAGAGCAAAAAGTGTTATCTACGTAAGAAAAACTCAACATGGTCTGTATGTTACAGCCGGCCAATGCGGAGGAAAGTACTTATTGCAAAGGCACAGGGACTACCCCCTTTCAAACACTACAGCACTGTTTCATTAGGAGCCAGGATCGAAGCAATGCCACACTCTCCAGAAAAGCAAAGCAGGGTTGTGGTGTTAGATAATCTGCAAAGGCATGTCGCCCCTCAGTGCAACAGGGACAGCGATGAAGAAGGGTAAAAAAGAAGGACACCGACCACTGAATGAATACAAGAAAAGACGTTTCGGCTCCCCTGACGGGAGCCTTGTTCACAATGAAATCAAGGGCGTGCGATACAATGTTTATATGGTTTTAAAATATGTTGCAAGCAGCGCGTGTAGATGGGGGGGGAGGGTTCCGTCATTCCGGTTGAGGGTGTTATCTGTCATTTGGATTAGGAGAGATTCCAAGTGGTGTCTTGACGTCAAATTTCTTTCTTTTTCTAATATCTTCGCGTTACCCCAATCAATCCTGTGGTCCAAGTCATCTGCATGCTCTGCCAAGGCGTTTGAGGCGACTTTTTTCTTTTTTACATCGTTGATATGCTGCTTCAACCGCTGTTCGAAATTTCCTGTCTCGCCGATATATACGCAGTCGCAGTCTTCACATGGAATCCCGTAGACGATGCCAGGAAACTTAGTCTTTGGAAGCTTGTCTTTCACGTTTATTAGCTGGTGGCGCAACTCGCCGCCGGCTGGTAAACGTCTTCCTACGTTACGTAGACGATGTGTTCTGCATAATTCAGCGAGAACAAATTCCTTCATTTTTGTCACATTTGAACAGTATTGAAGCGTCCTTACAATTCACAGTCGAGGAAGAAAAAGATGGCGAGCTTCCTTTTCTGGACGTCCTCGTAAAGCGTGACAGGCGCAGTCTGGCATTCACCGTGTACAGAAAGAGCACACACACAGGCAGGTATCTGCATTTTAATTCAGTGCACCCGATAAACCAGAAGAGATCGGTAGTAGCCTCTCTTGTCGGCAGAACCAAGCGTATCTGCACAACGCCACAAAGCCGTGCTGCCGACCTACAAGAGGTCCACCGTAATCTCTCGGCATGTGGCTACCCGAAGTCGTTTGTGAACTCGGTGGAACGCCATCTGTCTCAGCCCCCAAGGCCTGACTGTGTGCTCCCAAGAAAACGCGCCCCCATACCGTATGTGCCCGGTGTGAGCGAGGGCTTAGCCCGCGTTCTACGCGGCTATGACGTCCAGGTAGCTCACGTACCGTCCCAAAAATTGCGCCACCGGCTGGTAAACGTGAAAGACAAGCTTCCAAAGACTAAGTTTCCTGGCATCGTCTACGGGATTCCATGTGAAGACTGCGACTGCGTATATATCGGCGAGACAGGAAATTTCGAACAGCGGTTGAAGCAGCATATCAACGATGTAAAAAAGAAAAAAGTCGCCTCAAACGCCTTGGCAGAGCATGCAGATGACTTGGACCACAGGATTGATTGGGATAACGCGAAGATATTAGAAAAAGAAAGAAATTTGACGTCAAGACACCACTTGGAATCTCTCCTAATCCAAATGACAGATAACACCCTCAACCGGAATGACGGAACCCTCCCCCCCATCTACACGCGCTGCTTACAACATATTTTAAAACCATATAAACATTGTATCGCACGCCCTTGATTCCATTGTGAACAAGGCTCCCGTCAGGGGAGCCGAAACGTCTTTTCTTGTATTCATTCAGTGGTCGGTGTCCTTCTTTTTTACCCTTCTTCATGATGCCTCCCGACCAGACGGGCTTCCGTCAAAACCTCGACTTCAGGGACAGCAATGCGGCTGCTACTTGTCCAGTTCATTCATAGAAAAAAGGACTCATTGACGTTACAACTTAACAACCACATTGCAGATTGTCAAAAGGCTTATTTTTCACTCGACCTCGTGCTCCCCGCACTCTCATGTTTTGATGGTTTCGGTATCGTGCAGTGCTGCATCTGTTTTGGTGTCCGCAAAGCTCATTGTGCCACATCCATGCACTATTCAAATTGCAGTAACGTGACAGACGGACCCAGTCGCACTGTTGTGTCTTGCTGTGGAATTATATACATGGGCGCAACATCGCATGAAAAAGTAGCGACAAATTTTCATTGTTTTCTGAATAAATACAATAGTGTATGCCTGTAAAAAAAAATCTCAAACGTGCTACGAGGTTAACGTTTTAACCAGAGGGTACCAAATCTACTTGTAATACTCTGTCATTGCCAGTAAAAATGCATTCCAACAGCGGTAAATACAGTCGAGCACAAGATTTTCGTTCATCCAGCCTTTCTCTTGGCATCTCACGACCACATTTCTTGGCACCTTTCGGCACTGTCTTGCGCTTGAAGACTACATAGAGCAGGAGCTTGCGTCCATCTGCCGTGTATGACAACATGATGGTAACTGGCGTTTTCTCGTTGCCTGTAGACCGGACATTAACTTGTTGAACCTTTTTCGTGCACGGTGAGGGGCAACGCATGTCCAGATAAACCGGCGTTTGGTCAGCATTGCGGATTTGCCCTAGCTGCTTCTTGGACTTGCGCAGCGAAATAATGTGGCGCTGGAAAGCCACAAGCAGCTCTTCGAACGATTCAGGCAGCTTTTGTGAAATGGAAGTTCAGCGGCGTAAGGAAAATCCAGTGCTTGCTCGCTTTGAAGGTGGAGCTCGGTAGCCCTTTTTCTCTTGCAAGCTCCTTAGCTTTTTGCCTGCATAAGCTCCACATTCACAGCTAGATGCACGGCTCGTTGTTGGTGTACGAACTCTGTCAGGGTGAGTTCGATTTCCGGGAATGTCCCACTCTTCGGGCCGCGAAAGCTTCTTCGCATTTTGCTGCACGCGAAAAGGGCTTCCTTCTGTCGACGCTATCCGTGAATGCTTCCCTCATTGACGCCAAACTGCCTCCCAGCCGCACTTTTGCCGATGTCCTGTGCGGCTAAATTAACCGTTCTTTTGAAAGCAGCCGAGTACTGTTTTCGTGGTCCAGACTTCTTGGTCCTTGCATGTGGAATAAAAAAAATGCACTTCACGAAGCGTGGTTTGCATGTGTGCTGCCAAGGTGTGCATCAACAATAATGAAACGATGCTGCAGCTACACAGCAATAACGAAACCAAGCTGTAGCTACACAGCGATAAGGAAGCCAAGGCGTAGCCACGCAGCAATAACGATGTCAATCCATAGCCACGCAGTAATAACAAAACCAAAACTTCTAGCCCAAATTTCTGACTGAAATTTCTTTCGGATCCATGAGTAGTACGAGGCGAAAATTTGGGACGCTAATAACAGGAAAAAAATCTCGCATTATACACAGGTTTTTACGGTACATACTGTAAATAAAGCTTCTTACTGAGCGATGCGAATCTAATTGTTATTGCGCAGTTATGTTTTGATCACGTTGTTGCTTCCAATATTGCATGAACGGTATGCTCTATCCCAGACACTGATTTATTACTATAGCTGCTAGCTCTGAGTGTGAGGATTCGTTCGACAGATCAGCGATGTAGCTCTGTTTCACAACCGAGAGATGTTGCCTGAATGCTGAGCAAGAAGCGCGGTAAAACAAATGTATGACTACGCACTTTTCACTGTTGCATGGGCTGCTGCGGGTCCACACAAAGCGAATTTTGCCATGAAGCACACAAACTTAAATTTTTCTTGCTTATGTAACTAATGCACTAATTTTTGGCCATGAACGCCAGCAGTGTGCGAAGCTGCTTTAGTACTCCCAGAATGGCATGTTAATTTTGAAAAATTATGCCATCAACTTTGTTTTCTCATTATTCGAAATTAACAGGTTTGTGCTGATTAAGGTCTGTTAATTTCAGAGAGACAGATCTCATATGAGCGAGCATGTGAGTTGTAATTTTGAAAACAGCACAACTGCTCGCTAGGCAGTTTCGAGGCACACAGTATTATGGCTATATATGCCGGCAGCGTTGCTTCTTGATGTGTGTGTCGCAAGTACAATGGAAGTCTTTCAAAGTTCTGCATTGGGCGTTTCTCAAATGTTTATGTATGGCATGGTTTATGTGCTTTCATTGACTCGTTTCGTTAAATTTGACGCAGTCTAGTGTGTATATTTTGAAGTTTGGCCAATAACCTTTACATATAAAAATCTTTACACACTGACGCGACACCACTTTTTATACTCCCACTGCTCCTCAAAAAACTCCGTCCAGTGCAAAGTAAAAAATAAAAAAGACAAAAAAACCTACAAAGGATTGGAACGCGTACGTCTGGTTGAGCCTTAACGGAATTTTGGCAGTAAAGTTTTGTTCTGCTATACATTACCTATCTGTGCTGTCTCTTTTCGCAACAACAAAACTCTTGTGAAAGCTAATTTTTTGTGTTCCCCGCCGATTTCATTATTGCGACGTTCAACTGTATCATTATATGTGGTATCGTTACAAGCGGGCTGCACTGTAGCATTTTATTTTCGAACTGGCTGAAAAATCAAAACGTGGATGGTTAACAAAAGGTTTGTTCGATTTAGAAAAAGTGCACGGCACCACAGACGAAAAGGTGCAGGTGGTGCCCGTTATGGTGTGCTGGGCTGCACCCACTCGCTGCAAGGTTCAAGGGTTCACTGCACCGCGGTGGCACCTTGCCTTGCACCCATTTCAATCGTGCATGGGGGTGCAGGGTGCACCGCTGCACCTTAGGGAATCGAAGGCCTAGGTGCAGCACACAGTGAGTAGGTGCAGAGCATGCAGAGAAACTTGGCTGAATCGAATAGACCTAAAAGCTTCACTCAAGCCTGCAAAAGCCACCCACCGTTCTGCTTTCTCAATTTGCGTGGTGGGCTATAGGCGTTACCCTTACATCTCAGTGTTGCTTGCATCTGCTATCATATAATTTTTTAGAGATTGCTCAGATTGAAAAATTCTGCTTACAAAATTTCTACGTACTTTGGAAAGTAACCAGTGAAGGTATAAACAGTACCGTGGATGAGCGTTTCGTTGCACCATAAAAAAACTGGGCCATTAAACATCGGTTGTCAGTCCCTTTAAACTAACCATTTCGTTCGCACAAAACATTCACTGTGAGGTTTCTGGAATGGTCTTTTAACAGTTCACTTTGACATCATATTTGCCGGTAGAGTCCCTTTAAGTGTTTAAGATAAATGTGGAGCTGACCATGGCCTCAGAGATCAAGTGGTGCCTAATCTTGGAGGCAATGAGCTGACAGACTACCAAAAGAAACAGTCATCATCATCATCATCCTGTTTTATGTCCACTGCAGCACGAAGGTCTCTCCCTGCGATCTCCAATTACCCGTCTTGCACCAACCGATAACAACTAGCGCTCGCAAATTTCCTAATTTTATCGCTTCACCTAGTCTTCTGTCGTCCTCGATTGCGTTTTCTTTCTCTTGGTACCCATTCTGTAATGCTGCTAATGGTCCAACGGTTATCTAACCGGCACATTACATGACCTGCCCAGCTCCATTTTTTCCTCTTGATGTCAATTAGGATATTGTCTATACCCGTTTGCTCTCTGATCCAAACCGCTCTCTTTCTGTCTCTTAACGTTATGCCTGGCAATCTTCGTTCCATCGCTCTTTGCACGGTCCTTAACTTGTTCTCAACCTTCTTTGTGAGTCTCCAAGTCTCTGCTCCATATGTCAGTACTGGTAAAATGCACTGATTGTACACCTTCCTTTTGAATGATAATGGTAAGCTAACAGTCAGGTTCTGACAATGTCACCTGTATGCACTCCAAACCATTTCTATTCTTCAATGAATTTTTTTCTCATGATCAGGGTTCCCTGTGATTAATTGACCTAGGTAAACAAACTCTTCACAGACTCCAGAGGCTGACTGGTGATCCTGAACTCTTCTTCCTTTGCCCGGCTGTTCATCATTATCTTTGTCTTCTGCGCATATTAATCTTCAACCCCACTCACACACTCTCTCTGTTAAGGTCTTCAATAATTTGTAGTAACTTATCTGCACTGTTACTGAATAGAACAATGTCATCAGCAAACCGAAGGTTGCCAAGATATTCGCCGTCGATCTTTGCTCCTAAGCCTTCCCAGTTTAATAGCTTGAATACTTCTTGTAAGCACGCAGTGAATAGCATTGGAGAGATTGTGTCTCCCTGTCTGAACCCTTTCTTTATAGGTATCTTCCTGTTTTTCTTGTGTAGAATTAAGGTAGCTGTAGAACCTCTGTAGATATTTTTCAAGGTATTTACGTAAGCGTTCTGTACTCCTTGATTATGTAATGCCTCTATGAGTGCTGGTTTCTCTACTGAATCAAATGCCTTTTCGTTATCAATGAAAGCCATATAGAGAGGCTTATTGTACTCTGCGGATTTCTCGATAACCTGATTGATGACATGGATGTGATCCATTGTAGAATATCCCTTCCTGAAGCCAGCCTGTTCCCTTGGTTGACTAAAGTCCAGTGTTGCCCTTATTCTATTAGAGATTATTTTGGTAAATATTTTATATAATACTGGGATTAAGCTAATGGGTCTATAATTTTTCAATTCTTTAATGTCTCCCTTTTTGTGGATTAGTATGTTTGCATTCTTCCAGTTTTCTGGGACCCTTGCAGTCAATAGACACTTCGTATAAAGAGCCGCCAGTTTTCCAAGCATTATGTCTCCTCCATCTTTGGTTAAATCGACTATTATTCCATCTTCTCCTGCCGCTCTTCCTCGTTTCATGTCATGCAGGGCCCTTCTGACCTCATCGCTGGTTACAGGAGGAGTTTCTGTATCCTGTTCATTACTGTTTGTAATTGAGGTATCCTGACTCCTCTGGATACTGCACAGGTCAGTATAGAATTCTTCTGCTGGTTTTCCTGTATTTTCGAGATTGCTGATGATATTACCCTGCTTACCTTTTAGTGCATACAAAACAGAAACAGTAGGCGCACCATTTTTTTTCTTCTTTTTGACGTCCTTGACGTTTCATCAATGTTAAATCCTCCCAGCAACAGTTGAGACTGGTCACACTGGGTCGTAACAGTACAGTGATAAAGATTCGTTATATCTAAAGTTAAGGCTGCAGTAAATTGTGAAATAGAGGAACTTCACATATACAGTCAAACCTCAATATATTGAACACAGATATATCGAATTATTGCATATATCGAACACTTTCTATATCACATGGAAAATCGCATGCATTTTTAATTCTTTATTTCGAATGGGGCCGGATGTAAAATGGATATATCGAACTCCGCCGCCCCAGACCACGTGCGTTCTGTTGACAGGAGGCGAGCTTTCCCGCAACACTCTCGAAGATAGCGGCGGCGCGATGGGCGTTCCAGACTGCTGCGTACAACAGCTGCCCACATCGGTTGCGCCGAGGGCGCCATTCGAATGTAGCGGCGTACACACGCGGCGGCTTGGAGCCAGCACGGCCGCCTCGATCACGCGCGCACCTATGCGCGCACGGCGGGGCAAGCCACCTCGATCACGTGCGCGCGTGATCGAGGCGGCCGTGGAGCCAGTTGGAGTGCTTTGTCGGTGCTGAGCCACACAGCATGTGCATTGAGGACTTCGTTGGCGGTGACGACAGCACCGGAACAGTGGCGGAGTTGACACACGTAGAGATCGCGGCAGAAGCGACTGCTGAGCGGCCAAACGAAGACGCTGCCGAGGCTGATCCAGCAAGCGCTGATGTTGCCCCACTCCCGACTGCAACTGAGGCTGTAGCTGCTTTGGCGGTGGTACGCCGCTACTGCGGTGCAATAGAAGGGACTGGACTGTCTCTTGTGGACAGTTTGGACTATGTTGAGGACACCGTGGTCAAGCACGCGGTTGCCAATAGGAAGCAGGCTACGCTGCTTCAGTACTTTCAGCGAACTAAATAAATACTTTGTTTGAAGCTTCATGTGAGTATCTACTGCGCCACGATTGGTTCGTTGATTGATTTGTGCTAGTTTTTGACGCATTTTCTACGTGATTTTATATATCGAATTCTGGCTATATCGAACTATTTTGTGATCACCGCGCTGTTCGATATATCGAGGTTCGACTGTACTACTGTCTAACAAAACACGCTGTCGGGCTAGTTGGTGATGCATTACTTTTGCATCGTTTGGCCATTTTTGGCTAGTTGAAGTAGCGTCCGTCCTGTCATTCTTTCTGTGTCCTATTCTAAAGAAGCAGCGCTGCATTACTTTTCTAAGAAATAAAAAATACTACTACTATCTAGTGTTGGTTTATTAAGCATAAGGTGATTGCAAAACAATTATATTAAAGTAAAATAAACGGATTTACACAGTAAGCACTAGCAGCATGGCACATAGCTGTCCACCAGTTCCCAGATGTTCATCATCATCATCATCAGCCTGGTTACGCCCACTGCAGGGCAAAGGCCTCTCCCATACTTCTCCAACTACCCCGGTCATGTACTAATTGTGGCCATGTTGTCCCTGCAAACTTCTTAATCACATCTGCCCACCTAACTTTCTGCTGCCCTCTGCAACGCTTCCCTTTCCCTTGGAATCCATTCCGTAACTCTTAATGACCATCGGTTATCTTCCCTCCTCATTACGTGTCCTGCCCATGCCCATTTCTTTTTCTTGATTTCAACTAAGATATCATTAACTCGTGTTTGTTCCCTCACCCAATCTGCTCTTTTCTTATCCCTTAACGTTACACCCATCATTCTTCTTTCCAAAGCTCGTTGCGTCGTCCTCAATTTCAGCAGAACCCTTTTCGTAAGCCTCCAGGTTTCTACCCCATACGTGAGTACTGGTAAGACGCAGCTGTTATACACTTTTCTCTTGAGGGATAGTGGCAACCTGCTGTTCATGATTTGAGAATGCCTGCCAAACGCACCCCAGCCCATTCTTATTCTTCTGATTATTTCCGTCTCATGATCCGGATCCGCAGTCACTACCTGTCCTAAGTATATGTATTCCCTTACCACTTCCAGTGCCTCACTACCTATCGTAAACTGCTGTTCTCTTCCGAGACTGTTAAACATTACTTTAGTTTTCTGCAGATTAATTTTTAGACCCACCCTTCGGCTTTGCCTCTCCAGGTCAGTGAGCATGCATTGCAGTTGGTCCCCTGAGTAGTATACTAAGCAAGGCAATATCATCAGCGAATCGCAAGTTACTAAGGTATGCTCCATTAACTCTTATCCCCAATTCTTCCCAATCCAGGTCTCTGAATACCTCCTGTAAACGCGATGTGAATAGCATTGAAGAGATCGTGTCTGCCTGCCTGACGCCTTTCTTTATTGGGATTTTGTTGTTTTCTTTATGGAGGACTACGGTGGCTGTGGAGCCGCTATAGATATCTTTCAAATTTTTACATACGGCTCATCTACACCCTGATTCCGCAATGCCTCCATGGCTGCTGAGGTTTCGACTGAATCGAACGCTTTCTCGTAATCAATGAAAGCTATATATAAAGGTTGGTTATATTCCGCACATTTTTCTATCACCTGAGTGATAGTGTGAATATGGTCTATTGTTGAGTAGCCTTTACGGAATCCACGTTATCAGCCAACTGATGGCCCAAGCAATGGCCCAAGCACATTGTCATCGTCAATGACACAAACATAGGCTACAATTTGTTTTTCACCAAAAACAATCGTTGATAGAATAAACTCCCAAAATTAATTATAATTTTTGGTGACAAGCGACAATCGCTGTCAAACCTCTAACACAAAAGAAAGCTGCATTAAAAAGCAAGTACAACTTGAAGCCCGTGTATAGCTGCCACTGCATCCATCACACTTTGCAGCCTGGACAGCAGGAATAGCAGCCTATTTTCTTTTTTCGTGCATACTAATGTGATAAGAAATAAAGTATTCTCAAAACGATGCATTTTATGATCGTCGGCATTTTTTTTTTCAAGTGCACTACACTACGGCTTTGAAGTGAAAGTGGTTAGGACTAATGGTACCATTAGCACCTGCTTTGCACCAAACTGCACGGTGGATGACGGTGAGGCACTTATGTGTTCGTCCACTAAGAAAATGTGTATTTTCGCACTTTCCACAAGTGGCCGAAACAAGTTTCATCAATTGCACTGCTATAAGCACACATCGCGGTAGCAAGGTTCACTGTATATGCATTATCTAGACAAATTTCCCTAAAATTTTGTACATTGTAGCCAATAATCTGTTACAGCCGGGTCCATTAAATGCACAATCTGTTGCAAAAATAATATAGGCAGACCAAACGAAATAAGAATTGTCTGTTATATCAGAAAGTATGCTGCATATGGATCCGTTGTAACAATGTGGATTTTTTTTTTTTCTAACTTGAAAAACATATCAATGGGGTTCTCTGAATTCATATCTTACTGTAAACAAGACACAGGCTGAAGAAGGCTGTTTGAATTAAATGCATAAATTTGCCAAACAAAACAGGATCATAGTGTTTCTAACAAAGAAATTAAATTTCCCCTGAGGAACTATGGTAGAGGTTGCACTAATGTTTAAACCACAAGATACCCAAGTTGTCATATGCACAAGTTGTACATGTTGAATAAGGAAGTACGCAGTACTATGAACCTCTCCAACAGCTCCCTGGGTGTCACCATAATGCCGAATGAACTGTTGTAAACATGCAGAGCACCTGCACAAAAGCACAGGGGATACCAGCACCATGTGCACTTTGTACCTATGTACAAATAGTTCAGAGTGGCATGTCCTCATCACCCCATGAGAAAGTCTATAGCAGTGAGATCTGCTGCTGCAAAGCAGCACTGATATTAACGTTAACAAAAGAAAGGAATAAACATTTGTCTTTATCTAAACAAGGGGGCAACAAAATTTAATGAGTTCAGTCAGCAGACCGTTTAATATTGTGCTGACATGAGTGGAAGGAATAGCTCGAGGTTCAACTCACCATCCACGACGCAGCGCAGAGCAATCTCCCAGAGCACCAGGCCAAAGGAATACATGTCTGCCATGCGGTACGAATCAAAACGATTCGGGACAAGGGTTTCATCAAGCACCTCCGGTGCCATGTAGCGCTTTGTGCCTACACGGGGGTTCACAGCGATGTCCAACTCATTGGCCTCGCTGCACAGAAAACAGTCAGTGATACATTTTCTGCCACCATCACCATGGCGATTTAAAATCAAACTAATCACATTATGTTAGCTTCACCAAAGGACATCTAGTGCATTTTTCTAATTAGCTATGTGGGCTGGTTTTCATATATTGTGCAGCTTTTTCTACATATCTAAACTGTATGTAAAGAGCAACATTTGTGTGGAAAGAAGATAAGAATTCTGGGCTTTTACATGCCAAAACCACGATTTGATTATGAGGCACGCCGTAGTGGAGGACTCCAGACTAATTTTGACCAGCAGGGGATCTTTATCGTGCCCCCAATGCGCGGGACATGGGTGTTTTCACATTTCGCTCCTATCCAAACGTGGCCGCTGCAGTCGGGATTTGATCCCGCAACCTCGTGCTTAGCAGTGGAACACCATAGCTACTAAGCCTCCACGGCGGGTTTGTGCGCAAAGAGTACTATTATGCACATAAATGACTACTACTGTTTTACAGAATACCTGGTAAACATACTATGTGATCTTATATTTAAAAGAAACAGCAGAATACTGTCACATTAGCTGGACTATTTAACTCTTTCCCTACTGTAGGGAAAATGACCGTTTCTTGAGAATTACACCAGACTTTTTTTTTTTTTCAGGAGAAACTATTGCACTAAAAGTTTCATGTAATACATGAATGCAAAGCAGAACGCAACCGCCTTATGGGCATACAACTTTTATTAACGAGCTTTATGTGATAAAAATATAAGCTGCCAAATACAAGATTGTAGAATCAAATTGAAAAAGAAAGAAACTGTAAAACTTTTTTTGAAGTATACAAACTTTTAAAAGAAATTAATGATGCAACCTAGATGAGGACAAAGAACACAATGATAGGATGGGTACCTTGTCTAGTTTGTGCCCTGAATTTCTTTGAATTATGACCTAATTAGCTCAAACCCAAATTCTGCTCGAACAAAATGTTTAGCCATCTAATATCCACTATTGTGAATCGAAATATTTCTTTGAAAAGTACTCACTACAAAAATTTAACTGGAAGCTCTACAGGTTGGGTGTGACTTGCAGCAAAGCAGCTCCTCGATGCGAAACATTGGAGAACATTGCAAGTATTGCAGTAAACAGGTGTATTCTGCTACATTTTGCTGTCATAACATTTCTTGCAGTTTCAGCATGTCTCCATATCAGCTGCCTGGTGCTGAATGGCTTAAGTAGGTGGAGGAGCGCTAACTAGCGGTGCATGCTCAAGTTCCAGGTCAATGTCAGTCTTCATTGCAGATGAAAATGCAGCATCCTCCAAGTTGCTACTGCTAGAGCCCCCGATAAGATTAGCCACAGACACAGTGCAATCGCAAGATCTGCAATGTTTCGGAGCCCACATGCTGCTTCTGGAGGAGGCAATTTTAATTTTCCCTTTCAACTCCGACAAACGCGCACATGTCTTCGGAGCCCGTTCAAAAATTTTGGCCAAGCGGGAACAAAACAAACTCCACAAGTAACGAAAGTTGAATTCTCCTGCTATGTCAGATGGCACAGTGCATTCATGAGTGGCATGGAAGGTCTCAAAAATAGCATTCGAAACCATAGTTAGTGGGCTACCGATAAGCACATTAAAAAAAGAGTTAAACATGATGGACATAAATTTAAAATATTTTGGGGTTTTTTGCATGCAAAAACCACAATTTGATTATGAGGCATGCGAAAGTGAAAGACTCCGGATTAATTTTGACCAGGTGGGGTTCTTTAACATGAACCCAATGCATAGTACACAGGTATATTTGCATTTCGCCCCATCTAAATGCAGTCGGCATGGCTGGGATTCAATGCCGTGGCCTCGGGCTCAGTAGCACAATGCCATAACCACTACGCCAGCATGACAGGTAGTGATCGACATTACTTTGCATGACCAATACGATGTCATTTAGCTAATTAACAAAATTTCACTAATTTGTAATCATTCACTTCAGGACATATGTTGCAATTGCAGGACTGAAGCTGAGCAGCATCAAAGCCTTATTCACTTAGCAGAAATCCTGTGCATAAAGCACTGATATTCACGTGAACACTCATCAGCACTTCCATTTTTCCATAATACTGTCTGTGCTATCGTCACAGACAAAAGTCTGTGATTCTGAGCTCTATAAATAAGCATCATCTGTAAGGGCAAAGAAACATGTGCTACTAAATGAAGATTCAGTTATTTGATAATACAAAAGTAAAGTCGCCTATATTTTTAGATATAGGAACAACCATTTATTTACTATAATAGTTACATCACTCAAAAAGGTTGAATTCTTTATTTTTCTACATAATCACCATTTCGGTCTATGCATTTTTGTAGACGCTGTGGCAGTTTTACAATGCCCATGTCATCCCAGCTCACCGCCATGTCCTTCAGAAGCATTGAATCTCATCTTCTACCTCATCGTGAAAGCAGAACTGCCATCCAGACAAATGTTCGTACAACTTAGCGAACAAGTGGTAGTCGCTCGGTGCCAAATGCGGATGGTGGGTGGGTAATGACATTCCAACCAAAGTTTTGCAGGCGCTCGACAGTTTGATGAACGATGTGTGAGCGGGCGTTGTCTCAATATTCCTCTTCTCAGGTTCTGAATTGCCCTAATGAGTTTCTTTAGTGTTTCACAGTACTTGCCAGAGTTTATTGTTGTCCCAACAGGTAGAAAGTCGACAAACTCCCTTCCCGTCCCAAAGCACAGTTGTCATGACTTTACTGGCAGACTGTGTTTGTTTGAATTTTTGCGGCTTGGGCGAAGGGGGATGCCGCCACTTGTGTGACTGTTGTTTTGTCTCAGGTGTGAAGTGGAATGCCCAGGTTTCGTCACCAGCCACAACCGAGTCCAAGAAGTTGTCTTTTTCGTCAGCATAGCAGTGAAGAAATTTGCAGGAAGAATCAACTCTTTGCCGTTTGTAATCTTCTGTCAGGATACGCGGTACCCATCTTGCACACACCTACCGATATTGCAACTTTTCTGCTAAAATCCCGTGGGTGGTACTTCAGAAAACCTCAGGAACCAAAATGCAGAGGGCATCAAGAGTGATCCTACAATCTTCACGCATGATTTCCTCAACCTTTGCGACTGTCTTGTATGAAATTGACAGCCTACCACTCCTTTCTTTGTCGTGAATTTCAGTACGACCAGCTGTAAACTTTCAACACCACTCGAAAACGTTCTTGACGCCCATGCACGACTGTCCATACACTTCCGTCAATTGGCGATGAATTTTAACCGGTTTAATGCCTCGTGCATTAAAATATCGAATAGGTGCGCGAACTTCGCACACTTTGAATGGCTGCCAAGCCAAGACTGCATCCGAGCAAAGCATGTGCATGCTTATTTGGGAGTGGAGGAAGTGCCACTCAGAACAGTGTGGCCAACAACCATATAGGAGACCTTTTTTTTAGGATTGTCCTTATAAGTGTGAGTGTTCTTTTAAATCCTGTCCCTAAATGCCACTGGATAAAACAGAAGCTAAAGCTGCATGTCAGCATAACCATAACCACACAATGTAGATGGGGGGCAGCATGAGGGCAAGACAGATGAGTGGTCTTTTACAGCAAACAAGAACCTTAGCCCTTTCTAGCCAAAGCTGTACAAAAAAGCTGAGGTACCATCAGCACTAGAGTGGCTAGCTCCGCCCCATCAATACAGGCTCTTTGCATCTTGTTAATACAAATAAAGGAAATGCTTCGAGTGGCACATGAGGCACTCTCTGCGTCAATGGGAGTGAAGGGACGCACTGGACCCAGTCACTGCACGTACCCCTCAATATTGAACGTTTGCCAGTGTCCTCTTTGCACTAAGCCAGGCCCACCACCTGCAGGCTTCGAATATTCTGGTAATTTACAATGCATGCATTCAAATTTGGACCCAAGACAGTTCTATTAAGGCAATCATTCGAACAGCGATATTGTTGCAACGAAGGTTTAAGTACAGTCAAACTAGTGTAAAAATGAGCATGCCATCAATGGCAAAACACATGCTACAAAAGCAGGTGAGCAGCAACATTTCCCCGAAGCAAGAGGTCTTGAAGGTATACTGTGCAATGAGCCACACACCACCAATCAAGATCAATAAAAAATGGCTAGTTCATTCAGGCTAGAAGCACTAGGAACTACTGCCCTCTCAGTTCCACCAGGAATCATCGCTGATCTCATCCACAGTGCTTCCAGTCAAGAGCAAGGTTATCACATGACGGCCCACTTTCTTTCTTTGTGCACGCCTGAAGACTTCCGTGCGCGAGGCACAAAACGGGGGCGACGTCGTAAACTCAAACTAACTCAAAATGGCTTTTTGACTCACTGCGCAGATCACGGGGCCAATATGCGAACAGTGGTAGATGACATCGGCCAGTGTGGCCATGCCAACACTGCTGCATTTCGACACAAACAGCTGACCATGCGCCTTACAGCACTATGATGGCCATATCTTTACAGTATCTCAATAAATCTTAGCTCAAGGAGGAAAGAAAGCATAATTACACTGGTCCTCTGTTTACATTTACAGTCGCACCCACTTATAACGATACCGGTTTTACCAACATATCGGTTGTAATATAATAGAAGCTGCTGCACCGTCAATTTATGTATGTTTTCTATGATGCAATAACTCCCTTACTACAATGCCCCAATGCCACATTATCGGTTATAACAATGAAGTCTGGCTGTTGGGTGCCTGTGCTGAAACATAGTGAAATGCAATATCCTTGAAAAGAAAAAAAGAAAACGAGAAATTCGAGCCACTGAGCGCTGGCCCTGACAGCCGCTGCGCGCTCATTTTCCAGTCTTCTCCACGCGCCTCTCTCCTGTCGCCCTTCCACCCCTCCAAACACAAACTGGCTGTACCCATAGCTCTACGTCATGCCACCCTGTGAAACACGAATGGACAGCGCGAACTGCGCTGTTCCCAGATTGCTTGCTGGCTCATATGGCTGGCTCTTCATTCAGCGTAGTTCTGCAAACAGCTTAATCACTCGCGTTTGTCTTTATTGGTTACATCGAAATCGTTCCTGGCCACGTGGTTTCTCAGCCTCGTTTGACATCCGTCCGCTGGTCATCGCTAATGCACGATGTTGCCAGTGAAAAGAAAGCGCATGGCAATAGATTTGGAAATTAAGCACTTCTAACCGATGAGGCGATCATCACAAACGTGCTTGCATCAGATAGCAACAACAGCGCACGGGTAGATTTGGAAACTAAGTGCTTCTAACCAATGAGGTGATCGTCACGAACGTGCTTGCATCGGATAGCAACGGCAGCGAGGACATGGTAGGGCAGGCTGCCTCAATGTTGTCCTCACAGGAGATCCGGCAGATGATTCAGTCCCTCCGATGCTTCTTTTTCGTGAGGAAGCTTTCGTTGCACTACGTGGAGCACCTGGATGCCTTGGAGAAGGATGTCTGCAAGCTTCGCATAAAGCATGCAAGGCTGACGGACATTTGGTTTTCTCGTGCAAGTCAGTGAGAAGTACGTGGTGAGATGCTTGTGGCGATCTCACCTCAGCGTTTCTTCTGGATTTCTCAAGCTGTCAGGCTGCCGCAGCAACCTTCTCACATTTTTTAAAAGGCCCCTTTTGGGGCCACCAAAGCGATGCCTTAGTGGAGCTTGCATATTGCTTGTCACCCGTGACCCTCTTTGCCGACAGCCGTGGCTTGTTACATGCGATTGGAGCGCTTAGTAAGCAGTTAAATGAGTGAACACAATCAGTAGCAGGATGAAGGAATGTGGTGGGGAGGGGCACTGGCCTCCCACCATTATAGTTTTCTCACAACAGCTCTGCCATCTCCCTATTTTCATTTTTTCATGCAACCCGATTATAAAAATGGAATTTTTGTGGCACTTGAATATTGCTATAAGTACAGTCGAACCTGTTTATAACAAACTTAATAGTTGTGCGAAAGTGGTCATTACATTAGTAGTTAGTTATATAAGAACTGGCCCTTAAGAACGCTAAAAAAAATAACTGCACTGAAGCTGGCATCAGCAGTTACATTGACAGCCCTTAAGTCTGAAAACCAGATTTTCAGGGTCATTTTTATTTCCGGTGCGTGCCCGCGCCAAGCTGATGATTTCCATTGGAAACGTTAATCTAAAGAACGAAATATGGCATCCGAAAGTTGTTTCCAAAGGGCGCCCGGTTGCAATCAACTGTAATTTCAAAACTACAGGGGCAGTCGCCATTGCCTATTCCAAAGCATGCTATATATTTTACTACCGGAGGGATATGAGCATATTCTGCATTAGAGACTGAGGCATTCTAGTTGGCCAGAACGTAACATTTGGAAGCTGCAGCGGCATGCCACTATTCTGCGAAGTTCTCTGACATCGTGGTCTCAGCCTCATGACTGGATGTCAGCCACACAAGAGCCATTAAATTATGCTATCTTTGTCACTTCGGGCAAAAAAAATGTGATGTTCGAAAAGGAGAATGTCACCGCAAACCGTTATCAGCAATCGGCAACGCATAAACGAAGTGTCACTGAAGCAATGATCCTTTGGAACATTATGTGGTGGCAGTGCGTCGACTCGGGCCGCGTGTATATCGATAGCAACGACAAGAAATGTTGGAAGAACACAGATGGTTGTTCCAAATGGTTGAAATAGGCATAATGCACGCGGTGCCGCAGGGACAATTGCGCAAAAACGAGACTTCTGCCATTGTGGCACCCAATATAGCGCCGGCGCAAGTGCCAGTAGATGCCTCGCACTATGCTGTTTGTGCTGTATGCTTCTCCCTGGAGGCATGCCTTTAAAGTGAGCAACCTTCTTCACAGCTTCAGAAATGTGTGTGTGACGGTTGCTCGTTCATCTCAAAGGTCGTATCATCCTCGCAGTTTGACTGAAGTGGGGCATGCTCTGGCACTTCGCATGCGCTTTCTTTTTACCATGACTGGGTTTGAAGTGTTCCTTGTAACAGTACGGCAATTTTTTTTTAATGTTTGTTATATCTGAAAGCAGTTGCAATAGGCAGGATTAAAATCATAAATGCACTGAAATTGGGCCATTATAACCAATAGATTGTTATATCTGGGATTGTTATAAGTGGGTTTGACTGCAAACAAGGAAACTAAATGCAAGTCAAGTTTTACATACCTGCTGAATCTCACTGCCAAGCCAAAGTCTGCAATGGCACAAGTGCCATCTTTCTTCACCAAGATATTCTTGCTCTTGATGTCACGGTGAGCAATTGCTGGCTTTCCTGCAAGGCATTGGGTAATGCAAAACTCAGCTTCAGAGTTGAACAGATTTGACACATACTTCAATAATGCTAAGCAAGAAATTTTCCTGTGCCGTTATTAACATTTACAAAAAAAAAAAAAATTAAGGGTGTGCAAATATGAAATATTGTAGTCCTCGAATCGAATATTAAACCGAATAAAAAAATAATGTAAAATAAAGTAGACATTAAGATGCACACGCTGTCACATGAAAGCTTTGTGGTGTCTGAAGGTTTAGATGCTGGTTGTGCTGCGTCATGTTTCTCCGCTACCTGGGCTGACAGTTATGGGCTCCACTAGACTCAAAGTGTGTGCACGTAAAGAAATGCCTGGTTTGTCTGCTCTGCCGTCCATTTGAATGTGCACTGCCATCGGATGTTGTGTGTGCGTGCGTCTTCACATGATCTTTGTTTCCACAGACATATTTGTCATGCAGATTGACCTTTGTTGTTCCAACCTTTGAACATACACCTAGTGTTTCATTTTGTAGCAGGAAAAAACTTGTATAGCAGCCGACCGACAATTCAGGCAATAATTCAGACCTGCTTGATTATTCTAACAATACTGCGGCACCGCCACTGGCCCCACACAGACTTACCGCATTTGCACGATTCTAGCACACCCCCGATTGTAATGTGCTGTTACATTACTGGCCAAATAATTTAAAAAAAATAACTTTGTGCTGAGGTTCCACCGTGCACATCAAGTAACGAAACCTGAGTCAACACATATTGTGTTGAAACAATTTTATGGGACATACAAAGGTACACAGGTACGCATACAGCTGAATCTTAGTGGCTAGTCGCTATCGGAGTTCGACGATACCTCCTTATCGCTGCCTACCGACCACAGAAAGTCATCTTAAGTTCCATCTAACGCATTACAAATGCCACGCATACAGCAAACTACCAAAATCGTGACCGCAAACCAAGGCAGAAAAAAAAAAAAACAACGTCCATTCGATGGCAGTGTGGCTAGCTACCTTGCATGGAGTTTTTTTTAAAGTAAGAATCAGTTTTGTTTTTTATTTTGAGTAGGTTAGTTACAACAGTAATGCGCATGCAAATTTGAACACACCTTTTATCCAAAAAAGGTGCACATTAGAATCGTGCAAATATGGCAATGTATAAGTATGACCGAAATTTGGACATCTTACAGTGTGCAATAATTCAGACTACAATTGCATGACCGTGTGCTAGTAATTCGGCCACCAAGTCAAGCAGAAATGGCAATATATCTTGGTTTTGATACGTTGCCTGCATGGTTGTCAGCCATGTTGCCGACGCCTTCTATTAGAGAGCGAAACTAGCAAACCTAGTTTATTTAATAGTCACCAACCGTGCTCAAACCGCAGGGCAAGCCAAGTCACTAAGTCGTAAGGGCTGCATCTGTGATTTGTGCAAGTTGTCATGCGAATTCTATCCCGTGCAAATTTGTAGCAATGCTTTATTCCGCTCCATTTTATGCTACCCTTATCATTCACCTTTCCTGGCAGCCTGATCCCACTGGTAACACAGGTAGAGCTCTGCTCTGACCACTGACGAAGCAGAAAAAAGTGTGCAAAGTAATAGCATTAAAAAAGGCATTGCTAGAAAATTGCAGCCAAGGACTGTCTGGGCCAAAGGCAAGTGAACGTGTGCACAGCAATGAGTTGACAAACATGGGCTGCATTCTTGGACGATGCCTTTCACATTATTTAGCATGACCAGCACCAGACGTGAGTGACAGCGTTTCCGGCACTGTGATAAGACAGCATGCTTGGCATTGTGCCAAGAATGCCTTCGATTGTAGACACTGATGCGTCTTGCTCTATAGTCATGCGAAATGGAAGGTATCCCCGGAAAGAACAGATTCAAGAATAAGGTAACCTTTTCCGGCCACATGTGGCATAAATTCACTTATTTTCTGGAAAACCTGGTATTTTAGACTCCCCATTATTCAGACATTTGGTGGTCCTTGCTGAGTATGAATTAACGCTCATCAACTGCACTTCTGTCTGTATGCACTGCTCCTTCCATCGTTTTCACCTGCTGTGGCAGACCTGTAAGAGTGTGCCCTGTCAGGGCCATGCAACATGGAAAAGCTGCACCCGGTCGGGCACCGATCACAAGTGTTTTGCTAAATTTTCGAGGAACTAAACAGTACATATTAAAATTAACAAACTGACCAAGTTCATGTCGCTGTTCTATTCATTATCATATATTTGAAGGGTACAAGATTGTGCTAGCTGGCATTATTTTTATTGTGAGTGTGTTAAGTGTGAAACGGAAGATGACACAGTAAATGAAACAACAGTTGTGCTTGAGTGTTGCTGTCTTGTTTACTTTCACCCTATATGGCCTTGCAACAAAAATAACAAGTGTTTGAATATTTGTGCACCTGTAAAATAAATGGTTCATCACCAGCACTGTGCTAGTCCGTATACAACACTCAGACCCTGCCTAGTTTGCCTTTTCCTTTGAGGCATACCATGCATATGAACTACGTCAGAAGTCAATTGCCACATAACATAGCACAATTCCACTGCCCTGCAATGCTTCACTATTCGTGAAGCTAAGTCTGAACAGAACAATGAAGACAAGGCTTTATTGCTGGCTTTAGAGGTTGGACACTGTGGCCCATGCTATCTCCTACCTTGTTTGCCAATGATCTCAATGTGCAGGTGGGCCAGGCCGCAAGCAGCTGAGTGAGCCAGTCGCACAGCGTCCTCAGGGTCTAAGGCATGACTGGACAGGTAATCATGCAGAGAGCCACGCTCATGGTAGTTTGTGATGAGCAACATTTGTGTCCACGAGCCTGTGCCTCTGATGTCAGAAGCAATGAAGCCTGCAAACAATATCACATGCTTCAGAGCCAAGAGTCATGACCCCATGCTAGTGTAACTATTTCAGCACCACAATACGTACCATAGCAGCGTTAAAAATGAATCATTTACAATGTGTGAGACAAGCAAAGTGTTTTTCAAGTTGCCAAAGAGAAAAAAGGTTATACAGTTAAAGCTCGATATAACGAAGCATTTAACTTTCCACAACCTTTTGTCCATAGAACACCATGTATTTAGAACCTCAATATAACGAAGTACCGTATTTACTCGCATAACGATCGCAGTTGCATAATGATCGCACCCCTGAATTTTGTCGACAAAATTCGATTTTTTTCTTTCCCATGTAATGATTGCACCCTGAACTTGTCGCAGCGATATGTTATGTGCCAAGTCTAGGTAATGATAATCGTGCTTACCATCTGTCAAATGCTACGCGAGCGACTTTTGAAGGCATGCCAACCGGTCTGCACCCAACATTCTTAAGCAGATGCCCCATTTCATTCCTTTCATCACTTTCCGCACTTCCACGACAAAAAAAAAAAAGCTACAACCAAACTTTCCTCAGCTTTATTATTTGTAGGCTTCATAATGGTTTTGGTCAACAACAACATAAAAGGTACCTTTCGATTCTTCTCGTCTGCACTCGTGGGAATGCAACAAATCGCGAGCAGCTACGATAGTGGCCACGTTTACACTGATACGTTAGAAGTGTACCCCATTCGTACGCCGACGCTTGTAACGCAGCTAAGATATTCGCCAACCCTTAGCGGAAACGTGCTTTATTAGGATAGCAGTGAAGACAAATGCTGCAGTTTCTGCAGCATGCCTGCCATGTGTGTCTATGCCACTGGTAGCTAAGCGCCTATCTCCGTTTCTGTCCCCTCAAAGTGGACATGGCTTCGTTATGCTCGCAAGCTTGCCGATATTAACAATACTATTCCTTACTGATACGGAAAAAACTGTTTCAATACATGTAATGTACTCATGAGAAAAAAATAATCGCGTTCAGCTTGCTCTGCCAGCCGCCATTTTTGTTTTGGTGTCCCGGACTGACAGCGGCAGCCGCCTGCTTGTCATTCCGCAGCGAATGCGGGTTGGAAAAAATCTTTTCGCGGGAAATTCAACCCGCGTATGATCGCACCCCTGAATTTGCGTCAATTTTTTTTGCCAAAAAGTGCAATCATTATGCGAGTAGATATGGTATGTTTGTATGCAATTTCAGTATAACGAAATTTCGCTTCCACTGCAAAGGAATGCCGAGACCATAAATAGAAACTTCTATGAACACAGATGGTCAAATGATTGAATTACAAGTGGCTGCATGCAAACGCACCTCTCAAGTCGCCCGCAGCATAACAAGAGCCACTGCCGAAGTGGAGCTGCATCATGTTCCCTATAAATTTCAAGTGCAATAAGATCCTATTGCACCCCGCATACTTTGTGCTTTAGGTGCACTGCCGAAGTGGAGCTGCATCATGTTCTGCATCATGTTCCCTATAAAGTTCAAGTGCAATAAGATCCTATTGCACCCCGCGTACTTTGTGCTTTAGGTGTAAGTGAAAGTGTGCGAGGGCGAGAGAAGAAATATCGTGGCTTCACGAGTGCTGCCTTCCCATGCGTACAGAGGGAAAGAGAACGAGGGGAGCGAGCTCGCGGTAACGCAACCGAGCGTGCGCGAGGAAGGAGTGGGGTAAGTTGGCGGGCGTTGTGGCCATGGCTGCGCGGCTGAGCGCATGTGCATCTGCGCACCCCGCTTTAGAGGTAATCTGCCGCGCCTGCAAAGAGTGGGTGTGCCGAGGTGGTGTGGCATCATGTAAGCTGTCTTCGCGCGTGTTTAGTATTGGAGGTTGCATAAGCTCGAGTTTTGGTGACCCGTTAGAGCAAGAGGCAGATGAAGCATTCACTCCCCGCTGCCGGCGCTTTGCTTGAGAGCGTCATCCCAGTGCGGGTGATGCTATCAGCTGCAGAGGCAGAGTGCACGCGAAAGCGTGGCTGGCTTCGCTTAATTTGTACTGCTGATGTGAAGATATCGTCGACGTGGCACGTAACCTGTGGGGATGCGAGACTCTCACATGTCCCCTGATATCTTGTTTTCCCGCATAGCTCCCGTCTCCTGCAATCCAGCTTCGCTGCGTGGCCTGCGTGATTCCCGCGGCAGTCGGCCTGGTTGAAGTGCAGTATGAGAGATGGCTTGAGTGTTGCACTGCTAACGCCGCCTACCACTGGGGTTACTTGGGCACGAAAAGGAGAAGGCTCTTCCTCTTTGGTTCGGGTTCAGCAAGCAGCGCAGAAGTGCCGCGTGTGCGCTGATCCATGCTTCTGCGAGACTGTCTCGCGAGGGCTCCTTCGAACGCACCATCGTTCGCGTGACCGCACGCGCAAACGACCAGGCATGGGGATCCAGCATGGGGCGAACACATTCACTTGCTATCCGGTTGCGGTGAGTCGGACTTCCGCGATTTGTCGCGCACCCATCGGCATGTTTTGTGGATAGCAACTCGGCTAGCAGGCATTGATCTATGAAAGGAGCAATAAATGCCCTTGTGATTGTTTGCACTACTGTGTTGTTGTTCCTTTGTCCCAAGAGCACGGATGAGAATCCCACAAACTGTATCATTCGTCACCAACCTCCAAATTCATCAAAATTAATTGTTTTCTCATTTAAGTTTGCTTTTTTTTAATTGCCCGACAATTCAGAAAATTATGCAGGCCCATTCCGTGTAAGAAAAATCTATTGGCAACTGTACTTATTTTCATGAAAGGTTTAATTTCAATACAGTAGAACCCCGCTGTTACGTTCCTCACTGCTGCGTTTTCCCGGCTGCTACGTCATTTTCATCCGGTCCCGGCATAGCTTCTATAGGATCCAATGTATAAGGAACCCCGTTGTTACGTAGTAGCTGTGAAAACATTCCCGCGTGATACGTCGCAACTTAGCACCCTGAACCCGCCTAGACTAAAGCAGGCAACGCGCGCCAACCGCCATTTTGGCTTTTGACGAAGCTTGGCCGGGCTTGGCTATAGAACTGGCTGCAAGAAGCCGCACGCCAGTTCGAGAGGCCGCCACTAAGTGGCCATTCGTGAAAAATGCTCTCACTATAATCACTGTGATTACGGTCACCGCATGGTTTTTGGATGCATAGAGTTGGACGGGTCGACTCATGGAGGACGGAAACTTGGGAGAGGCCCTGACGTCACTCTTTTTTGTGAAGCCGGAAGTTGGCGTTGCTCATGGCGTTGCTGCACCTATCAGGCCAGCTCTCCTCTCTTGTTTACATTTCTCGCGAAACCACGATGCGCCACGTGCAATCGGGCTGCTCGGACGCGCGCGCTCCGCAGCAATACTAAACAATCGTTAGCACGTTAGCAGGATTACGCCAAAAAGGGCAAAATTTCCCGCACATATTCCTTCGTCCGTTGCCATTGCCATGGCGCAGTGATGAGGAGGAGCACGAGCCGCATGATGCTGGGGAGTTGCCAAATCCTAGCTTTGGAGAAGCCGTCGCGACTCTGGAGTTCCTCCGCAGGTCTGTCGCACCTCATAGCGACGCTGACAGCAATGCGGCCTTCCAGGCTATTGAGAAACGTGTGGTGATTTCTAGCGAGCGAAAAAAACGGCAAGCCACCATTCCAGACTTTTTTAAGTCCTAAGCGCATTCTGTGGAAATAAATTGTCAGTAGTGGAAGCTGCACTTTTTTCATTCATTTTCGGAGCTTTCCTCACTGTTGCGTTTTCCCGGCTGTTACGTTTTTTTCCCCTGGTCCGGTGAAAAACGTATTAACGGGGTTCCATTGTATAACGAAATTTCGATATAACGAAGCAAACTGCCTATTTTACCTACTTTGTTATATCGAGGTTTAACTGTAGTCAGATTCCACCTTTAGTGGTCACAGCCACATTTACCAGTCAAAGCAACCTAAGTAAGAGTATAGACAACCTATCAGTGTTGAGATTTCCAGCCATCATTGAAGTCTACATAGCTCAGACCACTTATAATGTAACTTCTTATGTAGAAAACAAAAACAAAAAAACTCATCAATTCCGATTTCATGGGACCTAAAAAAATGTCTGAATTAAAGGGCCCCTGAAACAGTTTGGACAAATTTTGTAGACGCGTAGGGTACAGCTTAAGTAGAACATTCACACCACAATTTAAGTGAAGCATAACGTATTAATAGAGCTACAAGCGATTACAAGTTACCCTCCTCCCTAGTCATGCTTTTCCTCCTCAACTCGTTCGCCGCGCGATCGGGGCTAAGCTCCGCCTTCACTGGTTCTGCGTCACGATGCGACGTCACATCCTCCACTTCCGGGTGTTTTGGAGCCCGCCTCTGCCCGTGCGAAACGTCTCCGCTAGAGGCTTGGCCGTCAACCCTAAGCGAGAGCTATTGAAGCAGCGTGCGTTGCGAGCATTCTGTCGTAGCGCCGAACGTGTCTGTTATTCCAGTAATCACACACTAGCAGAACGTTTCGATGGAACGGTGAAGGCATAAACTCAAGCTGAGGAAGGAACTTTAGCGTAGACGTACGTTATTTACCTTACGTTATCAACAATGCTTCGTTAGTCCCGGTTACCTCGTATAAATACCTCGGTGTACATCTGACATCAAATTTATCCTGGAACCAGCATATCTACTATATTACTCGAAATGCGAACTGCATGCTCGGTTACATAAAAAGAAACTTTTTTAATGCACCCATTTCACTCAAACACCTTTTTTATAAAACACCGGTTTGTTCCAAGCTTGAATACGCCGCGTTGATATGGGACCCTCAAGCCAAGTCACTTATGTCTGTGTTGGAAGCTGTTCAGAATCGTACCGCTCGTTTTATCCTCCACAACTATAACCGCACATCTAGTGTCACACTAATGGAAACACTCTGTCACTACCATTACTTTCGTTGCGCAGAAAAATTTCACGACTGTCTTTTTTTTTAAGATCTACAATCTGAAAAACACTTTGCTCCTTCCACCCACCTATGTTTCATCACGCATTGACTATCCACGCAAAGTGCGCATTCCACCTTGTCACACTACCGCTCGCTTAAATTCTTTCCTTCCAACTACATCATCCGAGTGGAATCTCTTGCCAGCAGATGTGGCACTCGCCGATGATCGCGAGCATTTTAAGAAAAAGTTAAGTGTCTGCATTTCTTGTTCATGACATGTGTGCCCTTTGTTTTGTGGTCCCTCATGAACTCTGTGTTGCTGATTTCTAGTTTGCCTTGTTAGTTCTTGTTTTATTTTCTCGTTTTTTTTAGCTTTCCGTGAATGTGCACAGTTCCTGAAATCTGTAAATCTGTGAAATCTATAAAACTCAGCGCAGTGAGCTATATGTAATGCTGTGACCCATGATTTCCATTTCTTGTTATCTGTGTTATTGTATGTCTTGTTCCACTCCCCTCAATAATGCCCGCAGGGTTATGAGGGTACTTGGAATAAATTAATAAATGAATAAATAAATAAATAAAGTAGGGCGAGCCATCCAATTGGCTGCCCAGGGCTGCATCATCGATTATTTTTACAACTTTATGGTGAACAAATGTTGTTTGTAACAGTTGGAATGTTCGTTAATTTGTTTCTATAAAAAGAAAGTAACAGAAAGAGAATGCACAAGAAAAATTTCTCACTACAGTTCAGCACTTCTGGAACACGGCAAGCATCATCTGCTTGTGTTACAACGTGCTCCAATTTGGCGAGAGCTCTGCGGTCAGTGTCGGTCAGTCTTTTCGCGAGCACCATGATTTGCCTTTGTAGCGTTGTGGGCTGCAAACATAGCGACTGGCAATATGTCAAGCTGCGGCATCATGTGTGTCCCTCTACAAGGCAGCAGGCGAGCTGAGTGGTTGCAGCACATCGGACTGTTGCTATCTAATTGGCGCCTAGGATTTGCGCGTTTGCTCCCGTCACTTTACAACAGAGGATTACTACCACAATAGCATTTCGAGAGTCCGGTATTCGAGTAAACGCAAGCGCAAGGGGACAGGGCCTGGCCGTTTGACTGTGATGTTTCATGGGATGAGCAGAAGCACAAACGTGAATGGTCTGTACGGTGCAGAATCCTGGTGGTACAGGACTCAACCAAACACAGTAGCAGTAATGAAGTACAGTAAAACCTAGTTAAACCATACCCGCTTAACTCTTTCAGTACGGCGCCATAGGCCATCGGACACAGAGTTCCGATGACTTTGAATCTCCCACAAAATTTTAAACCGCCGCGCTACAGACAACTAATGCCATCTGGCGGATTCATTTAGAACTCCTCTTTCAGTTTCGTTTTTGTTTTTTTGTTGTCTGCGTGCGGACCGCCGCAAGTGAAATTTGAACCGAAGGTAGTTTCGAGTTCCGGGAGAATGGCATCCTGTCAGCGCGCAGCAGTGCGCACCCGGACAACAGGACAACGGACTCCTGTTCCAAGCACTTTCGCTGCTTCTGCTGCTGATTTTTGTGATCCAAGCAGCAGTGATAGCTCAAGCAACGATGCGGGATCGTCAGATTTTAGCAGTGATGAAGACGCTCCAGCTCAAGTGCCCCGAACGTTGACAGGTGCTCGCAGGTAGGTTTCGTTTTTGACTTCGCGCTGTAATTATACAAAAACGTGGTTCAGATTTGACGAATGCAGTTTTATTTTTGTGTTTAGGGTTTCAACAACCTACGGCGGGGATATTTTGCCAAGTACACCGCGCCGTATCGAGTTTCAACCCACGAGACAGCCCGGTGCCCATGTCGGAGCAGTGCGGCGGAGCGATGCGCGTCGGTTCACAAGAGCGCTGGATTTTTTCCTCTTGTTTTTTACTACAGAGGTCATCAAGACTTTGTGCGAGAACACAAATAAATATGCCTGGATGCATATTTTGGACCGACCGACCTACGCTCGACGTGACGGCTCTTGGGAGGAGGTTACTCCACTGGAGATGCTCAGACTTATTGGGATAATCATCTATATGGGAGTTGTTGAAGTGCCACGACTGCACTTATACTGGCGCTCAACAGGAATATTCAGCAATCTTCTCCCGCGAAATATTATGCCAAGGGACCGTTTTTTTGCGTTGCTGTCATTCCTAAGTGTAGGGGACCCGGAGGACTTGGCAGCTGCAGCATCTGTTGGAAAGACTTGGAGGGTGTCCTGGCTTCTGGATCACATCAATCAAGAATCTGCAAATTTGTTTCAGCCACAGCGCGACCTCGCCGTTGACGAACGGATGGTGAAATCGAAGGCTCGATCAGGTATAAGGCAATACATTCGAGACAAGGTGACGAAATTTGGATACAAACTGTGGGTGCTGGCAGATTCAAGAACTGGATACACCCTTCAATTTTCGGTGTATACTGGCAAGCGTGAGGCACCAGGGCCGCATGGCTTAGCCTTTGATGTCGTGAGCAAGCTTTGTACAAAGTACCTTGATCAAGGCTACAGAGTTTATATGGACAACTTCTACACTTCAAACAAACTTTTTGAACACCTCCTCGAGCACAAAACTCTTGCATGCGGAACAACACGCAAAGATCGTCGCTGTTTTCCAGTTGAATTGAAAGACTCATCATGGGGAAAAAGCGCAGAGCGTGGAGATGTCCGATGGATTCGTGACGGCAACATCCTTTACATGCAGTGGAAAGACCGGCGTGCTGTAAACTTGATGAGCACGATACACACAGCAAATGAGCATGTGCCTGCCAAGAGAAGAGAGAAAAGGGGGCGCCAATGGGCTCTGAAAGTCATCCGAAAGCCCCTCCTTGTCCACGACTACAATGCCGGGATGTTAGGGGTGGACAAATCGGACCAAATAATTGCCACATACAACGTCATCAGAAAATGCGTACGTTGGTGGAAGACTCTGTTTTTTCACTGTGTGGATATTGCGTGCGTGAACAGTTTCATACTGTTCCAGCAGCACCGAAAAGACAACCCAACAGTTGGAGAACTTTCTCGAAGCACCTACTTTGACCAGCTTGCATTTAGGGAAGAACTGATTCAGCAAATATTTGACTATGATGAAGTCGCAGAAGGTCATGCTCCTTTCTCACCTTCCTTCTCGCCCTTGGACCCCATTCGGCACCAACCAAAAAGAATGAAGAAGAGGAGAAATTGCAAAATCTGCTATCAAAAAACAAAGGCACAGAACAGAACAAACGTCATGTGCTCCACTTGTGAAATATACCTTTGCTTCTTGCCCTCACGGGACTGCTTCGCCGAGTGGCACAGCCGTCAAGGCCGCTAGATTGATGGGCCCCAATAAATGCAATACGTGGTGTACAGGATTGATATATATTGTAAGCATAGCTAAGGGGCCTAGTAACAATTTGTATATTTCAGAATTCTCAAAATAATTTTCTGGCTAAGCACAGTCACTGATTTCTCTTTGTTTATACTTTTATGTGCACATTCTTTAGTTTATTTGACAAATAAAATGTGAACAATTCTAAATCTCACAGCACAGTCCTTGTTTATATAAAAAGCCACACCCATAAGCTACGATTCGCTGCATAGCAATGTTAAATGTGTTTCGTTGTTCAAGAGAAAAAATTTTTTTTCTGGAAGCACTCTAAATTAGCCACTTTTCTGCCGTAACGAAAGAGTTAAGGGGGGATGCGGGTTTTACCTCACGAAAAATGGCAAAAAAAAATTATTTTTTGAAAATCACATTTTCAGTTTCTATAACTCTTTTTCTATCCGACTCCAAAATATCATCCATATAAACCACGTAGAAGTGCTCTAAAAAATTTCTTTTATCAGCCAAGGTGGCGAAAAATTTCGCAGAAATCAAGAAAGAACAGCATTTTTCACGCCACAATATCTCCGGAACGGCGTGCCCGAGCGCCGCCATCTTGGTCCCGTTGGAAAGCGCATTTCTGCGTCTTCGATTTAGCCACTTCAGCGATGTCCTCCATACAGTAGCAAGCACACAAAAAGCAAATGATTGAAGGTCGTGCCGGAGCCTGCGATTGGCCGCGCCCGCCACATCACCCCAGCGCGGTTCGCCATTGGTCCGGCGCTCGCGTCGTCTGCTCGGCTCTTTGCACCTCGCGAGCCTGGAAGCCTCCATTCGCCGTAATCACGACGTGTCAAAGCGGGCGCTACGCAGACATTGCAGTAGCATGGCCGATCCCTACGCTTGTGGACGTTTCAGACTCGTGGCTAAGCATTCCGAGCGTTGGCGACGCGGACTTCGCGACCAAGATTCACGCGCGGAATCCTCGGACATGCGGCTAAGCCTTTCAGCACTCGGTGTTTCAGAATTCATGACGAAGCACATCGCACACGCAATCCTCAGACATGTGGCTAAACATTTCGCGCATAGGGAGTCTCCAACTCGGCGATCAGGCACATCGCGCGCGGACTTCTCAGGCCCTCACCTAATCATTTTGTGCATCGGCGCCTCCGACTGCGCGAAGAAAAGAGCATCGAGTGCCGACTCCTCGAGCCCGCATCTAGGCATTTCGCGCGTCTGCACTTCGGACTGCGCGAATAAGTACATCGAGTGTCGACTCCTCGAGCCCGCGTCTAGGCATTTCGTGCATCAGCACCTCGGACTGCGCGAATAAACGCATTGAGTGTCGACTCCTCAGACTGCGCGGCTTGGCATTTCGCGTGTCGGCACCTCGGACCTGCAACCAAGCATATTGCACGTTCACTCTATGATCATGTTGTCACGATAGCTCGTAACAATATCTATTATACCTCCCCCCCCCCCCCTTCCCTTCATAAAGAGAACCTCATCATGAGCCCTGTACACAAGGCCACTTAGGCTGGCCCAACATCTGGCTGCAGAAGTGATCGAGGCATCATACAGAAGTACAATTCTGGAAAGCACCTAGCAGCTGCATATCTATAACTGGCTCTCTAATCCTAAGTTCCAAAGCTATTGTTAGGTGAAGATGACTTGGAAGGCTACTTACACTCGGAGCCTTCATTCAGTAACATGGTCAATTCTACAAAATGAAAAAAAATGCCTCACTGATTGTTTTGGAGACTGCTATCAATCAGGCAGCCTGCAGGTACAACACTGGAACTATATTCATGCCCACACAGAGCTATGCACCTCGGTTTGAAACCCAGGCACTATGCTCTTTGTAGAAAATGGTGCCTACTAAAGTTTCTTGTGCTAGTTCAGTGGCCAGTGTGCTATTATTTTGAGAGTGTGAAGTCACATATTTAGTATGGCCATTCTAACAAAACATAGAGCTTCAAAACGGTGCTATTTGTATTGCGGTAGATTCACTTCAGCGAAAGCTACATTTGTTTGAAACTTCAAATGCGTTTATTTAAGTTCGATGTTTTTGCACACCATACTCAGCCTTACAGATGTTTTGTCTGGGTTGCCTTCGGCCAAAAATGACAAGGGTGGTATCATTTTATTCGTATTAAAATGATATGGGGGGTGATGCTATTTTTATTACTCTTGCAACGTAATGAAAATTACATTCAGGTTGCTGCTACTTACTCGCTGCTAATTAGAAAAAAAATGTTCATAATAAATGCAAAATTGTTTTCTTGACCGTAAAATGCTTCCAAATGAATAAAGATAGCATCACCCCCTACAGTAGTTCTTTAGCAATGGTGTCATGCATTTAATTTTTGGTTTAGCAAGAAGGAATCATCGAAAAGCCCCGTAACGCGTTTGAAATTAATTTGACATCAGACCTCAATATTTTTTTAGCTGCTACAGCTATCAAAAATATAATTACAGATCTGAAATCGGCACGAAAAATCACCCCAGACAGCGGAGTTTGTTGAAGATTCACCCAAAAATAAGGAAAAAAAGTTTTAGGAGCCACGTCGCCCCTTAAACAGTAGTTTCGTTTTAAAAGTAGTAAAGTCAAATCCCCAACACAGCAGCCATTGAACATAATGTGTTTTGTATCCGCATAAACCGTACCAGCTTATTGCGTACGTATCGGTTAACACGTAGTGTTTCCACTTTTTGTCACACAAACACGGTGGTGCGTCGTCTCTATCGAGTGGCCCGGCAGAACAACAAGTCTCAGAGATCAGCACAACGGCCTCCAAGCGCCCTGTGCGTTTGCGCATGAAGCTGCATCAACATCATTTCGGCACCGTGCCAGAGAGCGTTGTCGCATCGTGCAAGCGAAAACTCGTGTCATGCCGAAACTTGGATAAAGAAGACGCCGGGTGCTCAGCATAGAAGAAAAATTTGATATCGTTCGTGCTTTCGAACGATACACGAAAAGTCGGCGCTGGCACGCATCATGGGTCTACTGTTGACTACGGTGTGTGGCATTTGGAATGCGAAGTTGCTCACCACAGCGCTGCTGCGACCGCGAAGAGATGTCGGCTACGAGGTTCGACTATTTGCCAATGTTGCCTCTGTTGCTGCCAAAGTGTCGCTTGGTGACAGTGATAAGGACGACACGGAAAGTGACAGCATGGGCGATTCAGGCCCGACAGTGGCAGAAGCTGCGCGTTACGTCAGCCTCATGAATGCAATCGTCGCGACGAGAACAGCACCCGCAATGAAAAGGTGCCGTGCGACTTCTGCAATGCTACCACGCCTGTTCACGGAGAATATGCAACACCAACAAGGAATCTGCCATGCGAATCTTCGCTGAGCAGAGGAGGCTGGCTGGAAAGCTAGCTCACATCTTCAGCAAGTTTGAGGCCGCTGTCGTCGTTGCGAGGCCGCCACGTCATCAAACGAAAATAACACGGTTGTCATGCGAAGTAAATAAATACTGCACGTTTTCCCCCTTTCATTGCACTCTCTCAGAGTTCCATTTTCGACAGGTAAGTAGGCGATTTTATGCTATTTCAGTTAAGCAGTACTACCGTTTAATACCTACTTTTTCCGAGCTCCAGCCAACTACGGTTTAACGAGTTTTCACTGTATATTCTTCTTTACTGCTGGTGTAAATTTTTTGCAGGAGTGCAATTCTTAATAAATTGTTTTTGTAAATGTTTAAAATGTTTTACACTTGGTTAGAGCAATATTAGCTCTTTGGCTGGTTAAGCTCTGCGCCAACAGGTGGCTGAACCGTGCAGACTGATCAAGCCGCTCACGTACGTTTATGCTAAAGTTCCTTTATCAGCTTGAGTTTATGCCTCCACCCATCCGTTGAAACGCCCAGCTCGCCTGTGGTTACCAGAATACCAGACACATTCGGTGCAGCGAAAGAATGCTCGCAACGCATGCTGCTTCAATAGCTCTCACTTGGGTGGCTTGGAGTCGACTGCCAAGTAGCCGGCAAAGAGATTGGAAAGGCTTCGCACGCGCGCTCCTAGAGAACCGGAAGTAGGCGACACAATGTGTCATCATGACGAAGAGCCAATGAAGACGGAGCTTAGCCCCGATCACTCGGCAAACGAGTTGAGGAGAAAATGCATGGATATGCAGGAGGGCAATTTGTAATCTCTTAATATGAGGCACTCTACACAAATTGTGGTGCAAATGATTAACTTTAGTAGTACCCTTACGAGTCTACGAAATTCGTCCAAACCGTTTCAGGGGCCCTTTAAATTAAATGTGCAAACAGCACATGAGCACTAACCAAGGATATTGTCATGGCGCAGAAGCATGGTCTGGTAAATGTCAGTTTCTCGTAGCCAGCTCGCCTCATCCGTTGTAAAGAACACCTTGACAGCAACATATTCTCCTCGCCAATGAGCTTTCCAGACTTCACCATAGCGTCCTTTTCCAATGATATCAACCATTTGTATTTGCCTTGCAATGGTCCGTTGAACCTGCATTGTCAAAAAGATATTAAGTTCTAGTGCCCATAGCACATTTATACCACAAATAGCACGTGTAAATTATGAAAAGCCAAATAATTGAACAAGTCAAAGTGGCAACACAAATGGCTCAGCTTAAATGAAGCTAGAAATGAACAGAAAAATTATTTAATTAGTTAAAAGACTTCCCTAGACAGCAATGTATGCAATAGTACAATTGAAATATGACCACTCATTCAACAAAGCACACAAAAGTTTAAAAGGATTTTTTAGCTTTATGCTGCACTCGTGATCAAGGTACTGTTCCTTCAGCCCACCAGCCCCACAACAATTACATTGACCTTAATTATCTTTTGTCCAGGTTTTAATTTCAAAGAGTCAAGCATTAGAAGAGCACTCGAGTTTCAACTTCAAAATATTGCAACTCTTGTTCTACGTAAGGCAGATCAATAATATTGGTCTTACAATGCTCCTTGAATCATACAGAAGTCATTGATATTCTGTTTAGCAAAATCTGAGCTACGTACTAATATTTTGCAGATATTCACAGAAAATTGATTAAAGGAAGCTTGCCTAAAATTAAAACAAAAGGAAATAAACAACAATGGCCCTCATTTTCGAAATAAGCACATTACAATACACATTATGTACAAGTTTTCAGCACCATATCTCGAAGAATAAAATTTTTGTTTGAATTTTTGTCTAAGGCCCATGTCCCACTAGAACCAAGGGCCTCAACACATTCCATTGTTTCATTTTTCCTTTTTTTTGCACACAACCAGTAACACCCACTTTTGTAAGCACTGCACTTACCAGCTGAGGCAAACCTGATCCACTGCCAGAAGTGATGGAGTGCTCAATAAGTTCTTTGAGGCAAGGCCCACCCTCTTCAATGGGAAGAAAAGGCTCACGGCACCCCGATGCAAAAAAGCTGCGGCTCTCCAGTGCCTTCTTGTGTCTGGGAAAAAAACAAACAAACTTGTAAGCAAATAACTCCCATCACCAAAACCAAAAAAAGTGTAGAACAATCTAGCAGGTGGGGAGCTGCACTAAGAAGACCCCATATGGATCAGCTTTAGATGACCTGCAAGCTCCTAATTTGGTAAACTTTCGTATTGTTACAGAAGGACGATAGAAGAGAGAGGAAGAAGATCGTAGACGCTGGCTGCTGCGTGTTGTTGATGATATATATATATATATATATATATAGTTTTTCTATACTTGCAACATCCCCGTAACATATTGGTGGGAGGTGCAGGGTACCACGGCTGGAAACGGAGCTCCGCAGTGGACATCACATCACCGTCCACACCATGAATGACGGTTAGCATGCAGGATCAACGTCATTGCCGCCTCCAATGCTACCATCGCCAGCTACGTCACTGTCACCTTCAGTTGCGCAACCCAAAGATCCTGGAACTTTCTGCGGTACCGATGGCGCCGATGTTGAAGAGTGGGTGGCTATGTACGAACGCATGAGTGGAATCAACAGATGGGACCCTACGCTAATGCTAGCTAATCAGGGTGTCTACCAAGTCCACATTTCCAAATTACCTGAGTTTTCCAGGTTTTCCCTGAGTGCCTTTAAGAAATTCCCTGAGTGATGCAGAACTATGTTTTATGTCAAGACGGACTGAAACCATATCGCCCGATGCTGTCACTCTTTGGTAAGCATACGAAATATTTTTTTTAAAAATGACTTGGTCCAATTGGAATACTACGTAGTAGTGTTTATGTTATTCAACAAGAGAATAGAAGGGATCGGTTAGTAAAATGCACAGCAACTAAAATGTCCTTGAAGAAAATTGCAAATCGAGTTGGACATTCTCAAATACGAAAAAGGAGATGCATACAGAAGCAAATATTTTCGAATATGAGCTATTTCTATCAACTGAGGCCTGAACATTTTCACAATTGAGATTCTCTCTCAACAGCTCGTAAGTCAACCTCAAGTGTCCTGCCATACTCTCAAACCGCGAACGACGCCTCAGTGTTGTGTTTCACTGCTTTAAAGAGTTTATTTTGGTTTGGATGAGGGACACCTGCATCTCGGCATCAGCCCGCACTTTGTTGCAGGTGTGCAATAATGGCAAAACCAACGTTTTTCTTTTACCTAGCAGGCTGGAGCAATGCACACTATCATAATGTAAACCTTTTAAGCAACCACAGCGTTACATGGACTCAATTACAAACGTCTATTCTTGGCCAGTGAGCAGACACGATGAGCCTTTTCAAAATTACCTCTGAAAGTACTTGGAAGCAGACCTTTTAAGGTACAGTACTAGCCTAATAACTTATTGCACTTGTCTGCACTGAACTCTAGATATAGACCAACATTATGCATAAGGAAGTATACTCGACTTACCAAAAGCCTGAGAACTAATAAAGCAAATACAGCAGAAAATTTAAGACTAGCGCACGCCATTACCCCACAAATGAACATCCTACCTTGTATAGAATATGTAGATAATCAAGCCTAGGCACAGCACAACACCCAGGACAGCAATGAAGATGACAATCTGAAGATAAGTGTCCTTGTACAGATACACAGTAGGTCCATACTCTGCAAAAGAAATGTTGGATTTATACAACCCTAGCAGGGCAAATTAAAATACACACGCCATTTCTAGGTCTAAACAGCTAGAAAATTTCTTGTTGTAGGGGCTGTTTTAACCAGGAATTAGGAAATAACAGGCATGAACACAACAACCAGTAGCTTCCAAACTTAGAAGTTAGAGAAATTACTGCCACTTTAATAATGATGGTATTCATCATGTGACTGCAGAGCTGACAAAGCAGACTTAGCAACACCAAGAGAAGCAAAGCATTTATGATGCTATTTATGCCTACAATCATATGTACACACAATGTTATTACATACTTTTTGTGGATGCCGCAGATTTAGTCTAACAAATTACAGTTGCGCCCATATGCAATTTATTTTATTTACACTCGCAACCTATTATGCTCATTCCCAGTCAACATTTATTTAAATGCATGGTGCTGACATCGCATGACACCTCCACGTCCTACAACACCCAAGTGTCCTGCCATGGACATATCATGCTGCATTGCTAGTCTTGGAAGCAATGGAAATGAAGTGGGTGCAGCCCTCCCTCATTAGGTGGCTTAATATTGCCATGGCTTTCAGGTTTTGTATGTTTCCAGTGTCCAAATGCATGTCGATTCATTTGCGAGACCTTTTAATGTAATTGAAAGTTACAGGTGTGTAGTAATGGCAAAACCAACATTTCTGTCTTTTACCTAATAGGTTGGAGTAATGCACAATATCATAATGCAAACTAACTTCTTATTTATTTATGAGACCATTTGCAATGTACAACTATGTACCTTGAGGGCATCACAAATAAGTAAATAAATAAATAAATAATCCATTGTGAAGTGCTTTAGATAAATTTGGAATAGATGATTACAGTAAGGATTTGGATTAATATAGGTTCTTAACATGAACCAATATTTCAGTAGATGTCACTTTGAATTTTGTCCTTGTCTGAATGTGGCTGCTAGGATAGGAAACCTGCCACATTTAAGCTCAGAAAACATACATTATAGCCACTAAGTTGTCGCAGCTGGCTCAAAACACACAGCAAGAGCGAGATTAGATTGAAAAGATTTATCATGGCTCCTGCAAAAGAACAGCTCTGTCATTATTTGTTTTCCAAATAGCATTTTGCTGTAGTCCAAAATACAGGGCTCGTAAATTACTGTTGCTTGTCTGTTTAAGGGTCCTAGGAAACAACTTTAGTCAAACTCAAGAGAATGAAGCCGAGACTGAAACAATGCTTCCTTTTTTTAATTAAGAAAGCCTGCTACATCAATGAAATTATGAGTACAGTTGAACCCCTCCATAACAGGATCAACAACAGGAAAGCAAAAAAAAAATTCTATTTCGAGAGAATTTCGTTATTGCAAAATGCAACAGCAAAAACAGTGAATGCGTTGCAAAATGCAAATTTAATGTCAAAATTCCATTAGCCTACTTTGGCAAGCCTTGCTTAAGAATACAGAACCACACTGCCGACATCCCAAAGTATGTCCCATGCATCGGTCAGTGATGGAAGCACTGCCATCAAGCAGTTTTCTCAGTTGATCGCTTTTGAAATTGCAATCACATTCATGACATTTCATGTAACCTGGCACCAGACGTGGTGCAACAACATTCCTCCAGCCCATGCTGTCGCCCGTAGACGGCTACGCGTCCGGTGCCAAGCGCGGAAGTGATTGTATCTCACATCCCCGAAAGCAATCAACTGGGAATATGGCCGCTTCATGAAGATCTACGTCCAGCATCACCAAATTCGAACGCAATGTCTGTGGATGGTACCAAAACCAGCATTTTTGAAACAGGAGATGCACTTTCTCAGACAATCACTCTACCACGGCTGGAGGCATGGCAGCCCACACTATGACTGCTACCTCAAGCACTGTAAACGAGCCCGTGTCAGTGGGATGAGGATTTTTTTTTTGTTTGCTGCATTTTTCTCGCCGAGGTGCAGTTATGCACTGCGCTAGGTACGCAAAAACCATGGCCACATGTCGGTAAATACATGTGGCCATGCCATTTGAAACGGGTGATCAACAAACTCGATCGTGGCCATGATGTGTTTCTGATGCAACGCGATCGCTTCCGGAGCTTTGGTCTTTTCTAAACAAAAATGGCAGCAGACTCACCAGCATGCGGTGATGGCATTTTATGCAATTTAAGTGGGGAGTAAATGCATTTCAGCATTTTTCGCACTCTGTTAGCATTGTTATACAGGTATATAATATGAGGTCTAATGTACTGCTAGACTTTGTTAATGTGGAAATGCAGTTTAGCAACGTTTCATTGTAGAGATATGAAATGCATTGAATGCTATGGTCATTCATTGAGGATATGAAAATATTTCGTTGTGGTGGGAATTTCGTTGTCTCTGGCTTTCATTTCATGGAGCTCAACTGTAATTGAAATTTGTTGTATCAATTATGCCAATGTTCGATCCTCCAGGCAGCATGTCCTACTGTGCCAACAACTGTTCTCTACTTCTGGATAGTTTGAACGAGTGTCCTGCATATCCTCCTGTAACTGTTTAATTCCAATGGGTTTACCATTTATGCCTAGCCATGGATCCTGACCCTCAATGAGAAGACTAAGGCATAATTTGCTTTTTGCACATGTTTATCAGGATTCTACAAGTATGTGCATGTGTGCGTACAAATGCCTTGAGGATACACCTTGGCAAAGAAATTTTCACTCATGAGGTACCCACTGGTGGAGAGCTGAACAATAATTTTGACCATCTGAGTTTCTTCAACAGGCCCCTAAATCTATGTATACGGTCGTATTTGGCATTTAGCCCCCATCAAAATGGGGCCACTGCGACTGAGAATCCAACCTATGACCTCAAGCTCAGCAGCAGAACGCCATAGCCGCTGAGCCAGCAAGGCGTCCAGTCCTGGTAATGTTCTCATTCTGTACAGGTTATGCAGAGTGCTTAGCACAAATGTCAACGAGGGCCACCTCTGTCATTACATTGAACGTGGTCATCAGACAAGTTCCAGCATCCCTTTAACCTCTCAGGACCCTTTGGACATGATATTGTACATTGCCTCCAATCTTTTCCAAAATAACTCAGAAGCGATTATATAATATAGTCATTTCGGCTATGAAGCACACAGACCTGTATGGAAGTGCTTTAACAGTATTCTTGCTGTCAGCTTTTTGAGAAAATTGACACTAGTTTCATCAAGATCATTGTGTCGTAACAGACAAGAAGCAAATGTGAGGTGCATTTCAAGTACTCTGAGTTGAGATCACATTACAAATCCTGAATGCAGCAACACGGCAACCTACCACACAATGTTATATCTTCATCTCGGTGTTCAGGCGAAGTGGTTTCCCCATAAGAAACACAAGGAGAGAGTTACTTTGTCCACAAACATTCAAACAGTGCTGTTGACATCTAAGCATAATAGTTAAACAAAAAATTGGTTTTTCGAGTTCGTAAAACACAAGTTGGCAATAAGAAGAGACTTCAAAAGCTATTTTGTCCCTGAGATGTCTATGGGTCTCAGAAAGTAAACGAAGGCTTGCATTTGCTACACAATAGCACATGGAGAATGCAAGTTGTACTAACCATCCTCAGCCCCAATACGGTACACAGGCTTCAGGTACTTATTACAGAGGTCACCACTCCTGCAGCAAGCAATCGATTTCGGCACCTTGTGTGGGACAAGATGAGCCTTGCACTGAAAGAAAGGATGAAGAAAGATCAATCTACAAATGCTTCAAAAATAAAGCCAAAGTGTCCTTTTGTGGGAGTATGGATAGGTCTACATGAAGACTACTGTGCAAATAGTTAATAGTTCGTCTAGTGATAACCCAATATCTCTCTTTCCTTTATAATTTCAGTTTTAATGTGTGACTTTGTGAAAAACACTTCTGCCTTACCATCCACTTCTTCTTAGTTACAATGCGACAGTGCAATTATGCATTGCTGAAAAAAAGTAAAAAATAAAAGCACACTGTATGGAAATAGTCAACTAAAGCTGGTGTCGAAATGAGCTAGAAATTGATGTGTCAATATTATCCAGATACTGCACTTCAATACAAAAAAAAAACAGCCTGCCGAGTTTGAAATATATTCTATTTGTATACAAATCAATTTAAAAGGCTGTTGAACTTTGATTTCTCTGCAACAATTTATAACACAAGCAAAAGCAGAGTTACATGCAAGTATCTATCGTTCAGTGCCTGTTTGAGCTATAATTTTTTTCCACACAATAACCAACCGTCACCAAAAGTGATTTATACTTTCTCTTGCGCTCTTAGGCTTTGGTTGCTGCCAAATTTAACTAAAAGGCTACCCAATGAAAAAAAAAAAACACTTATTTCTGGACACGTAAGAACAGGAAAGATCATTCATTAAAGGCAAATCCACACACCCACAGTAGGCTGCTTTCTTCCGCAGGCAAGCACCCATAAGTTCGCTCAGGTTCTAACAGTCCTGTCTCTGGATTGAAGACTTCCTCAACAGCACTGAAGCAATCACTTTCCGGTGGTGCAGAACATGTGCCATTGTAGGAACCATCAGGGCAGCTCCCGAGACAGTAACAATCTAATGCTCTCCCTGCAATGAAAATATTTAGAAAGTGTTGAAATGGCTTGAAGCTCAGAAGAGTGCCTACACTCTGTCTTGCCAAATCCGCGCAATGTAATGAAATCTATGGGTTGCATTAGCCAACCCAGAGAAGAACACATCCATTGTCTGACATCAATCCTCCCGTGCTAGATAAGTGGAAGGCTCATAGAAGTACTACAAGTGCACAATGAGCAACCTTTCTTCCTTTTCTGAGATACACTGCCAGCTTTTATTCCCAATTGGCTGGTGTGAGTGACCAATAACTTTCACTGCACTGAGCTGGCGAGATGGAGCAAATGAATGAATGGCATCAACAAGCTTCAAATGTACAAAATACTTCAGCCAAATGGTGCAGTTGCACATAATGGCATAACACTTGCACTGCACATTTTCAGCAGTTTGCCATGGTGCAGTGAAGGTTTCAGTGCACTGGCTTCACCAGCAGTAATGTGTATTGGTCAAATTAGATTAAGCAATAACCGCTACTCCCAGTGTGACACTGAGAAACCAAGCCACAGGCATGGAGCACATATACTTCAGACATCAAATAAGAGCGCAGTAGTACACCTACAAGTTGAAAGCATGTAGCCAGCACTTGAAACAGGGCAAGCAGAATAAATAGACCAATGTTTTACAAGTGAAAAGGAACAGGCAGGAAATGCCATTTAACTTCAAAGCAGTACTGACATGAACATTTTCTGTACTCCTTTCTTTTTTCTTTTTTAGGCAGCTGTTGACCCCATAATGACACCAAAAAGTTTGTTTCTTGAGGAACAAATAACTATCTACAGCATCTTCTTTATGAACCTGTCCAAAACTGATGCCACCAGGCAAAAAAAAGAATAGAGTGGTGATTCAGCAGCAAATACAAGAGAAATGTGTTAGCATTACATCGCACCTCTTAGAGGTCCCGTATCCATGATTTAAACCGCATTCACCACATTGCAAAAAGTTGTTCAGGAGCTTACTTGACACATGTCCTTACTCTTCGAGAAGCGAAGTGCAACTGATGATGGTCCAGAGCCGACCACCAGTTGCCCTAATATATTTATATAGTTTCAACAACGGGAAAGTGAGACATCCACCCAAACGTAGCAAATTGCTACAAAGGAAACCCATATGCTACTCGAACCAGGACAAATTTTTCTTCAACTGCGAGGCATTTCTTTCACGGAACCTGTATGGGTTTCCCTCGCAGCAATTTGCTACGTTTGGGTGGATGTCTCATTTTCCCTTTATTAATTACTTCTATCCCTCTTGCGCGCTTTCCAGAGAACTATTACGTCAAACTCTTGCCTTTGCTCCGAGTTGTTGACAAATTCGACTTTGCCCTACCATCTGCTAGCCGCCTGGTTAGCTCAGATGGTAGAGCGACTGCCCTGGAAAAGCAGTGGTCCCAGGTTAAAGTCCCAGACCAGGACGAATTTTTCAACTGTGAGGATTTTCTTTCGAGGAACCCGTATGGGTTTCGTTTGTAGCAATTTGCTACGTTTGGGTGGATGTCTCTTTTTCCCTTTATTAATTACTTCTCTCCACCTGGCACGGTTTCCGCAGAACTTTATATTTTAACATACATACACAAACACATTGTTCTAAGCTCTCCCATCCCCCCTCTACCTCTACTACGTGACCGACTTCCCACACTTCACATACATACACTTTTTTCTGCTTTGACACTTCTAATGCTAATGTATTAAAAGGATGTTTTACATCCACTTGCCATGGTCCTGAATAGCGCTAGCTAGCACTCTCTTGGTTAGATCTAGTACCCATTGTTACGATCGGCCTGCAGGGGTACTGCTCTGCAAAGCTATCTCAGCCCGCTGCAGGTGCTTCGATCGACCCGCGGTGGTGGCACCCTTCAGAGAACCGGCAAAGATGACAGCGCTAACCGACAATGACCTTCCTTCAGAGAACTGGAGACTATGGCAACATTAATCCACCATGTGCCTTCTTCGGAGAGTCGGCGACGGCAGCAGGGCTGGCGACGTTTGGCGGGCCGTGTATTGCTGGTTGATTTGCCGTGGCCTTCATGGTCTATTTGCAGCAAGAAGAGCTTCTTTAACAAAAGGGTGCTCTGCGGTACGTTTTTCCTCGGGGCCCCAGGATTCGTCACAGTTTGCTGACACTCGTGGCGACTACCGGAGAAAGTCAGCTCTGGAATTAAGAGGCGCCGGCTGGGGTCAGGTGTGACCAGCTGGCTACGAGGACCCGCTCAACTCGGGTTTTGGGAATCCAAAGTGCATATGTGAGTGTGTGAGCCCTCCTCCTCAAAGAGGGGCCGACTGCGCCCCAACGACTGTGGACGGTCTGATTGGACGAAGGTTGGACAGCAGTTTTCCCTCCCCTAGAGATCTAGGGAGGACAGAGGCCTTTTAAGCAGCAGTTTGTCGGGTGCTAGTGTGTGCTCGTGAAGCAGTGTGCTTGGAGCTGTGTGCTGTATGCTTCGTCTTGCATGCTCCATTTGGGAGTCAAACTAGGCTGTCAAATGTATCTCTTGTTTTAATGTAAATATGTAAATAAATCCTGTACTCCTAGCTCTCGATGAGAGCAAGTTCCTCCCTAAAACCATGTCCCAAGCGTGAGTGAGTTGGATGGCATGGGCCTGCTACCACATAGTTCATGCCTGAACACAAACCTTACAACTGGATGCCAGCAGTGAGATCGTCCTGCAACTCCGACACCATAGATAACCAAGGCGGTGCTTGGATTGTTGGGTTGATGGCCGTCACCATAGCACAATTGGTACTGCGATGCACGTGTAATGCAGAGGTTGCGAGTTCCACTCCCATCGGTGACAAGTTATCCTTTCGTCCACTTTCATTTGCCCTTTTTCTAATTACTCTCTACATTTCAATTTCAACCACTGCTTTTTAGTACTATGCTTTTCTTGGCTTAATTTTAAGCCTGTTGGCTTAATTTTAAGCCTGTTGGCTTCATACGGACGTGCATGCGATATCACAAATGCCGTCAGCCCAGTGCTGTGGCTAAAGGACATACAATGACCATAAACGCTGAAGGCTGCCAAAGTGGTCCTTCCAACCATTTGCTTATTTAGGAAACACAGGGGGGAACGCTCTCCCCTTTTGTCCTGTCAAGTGCTGAAGGAGCTTAGGTTTCGGCAGCCAAACGATAATGTGTGTGTAAGCATCAGTTGTATCTGGTACCACAAGACCGCCACAACATGTTTCAATAACGTGATGAGTCTCCTTTTTTACGTCTAAAGCCACACTGCACTTTGTGCACATTTTGAACTGGTCCCATAAAATGCAATGGAACTATTTGTTGTGGTCTCTGGGAATCGAGGCTCTATGGCTATACTTGGCCGATGGCTGTTTAACAAAGCAACAAGAACTTCCGAAAAAAACGTTTGACAGTACTCCTTTAATTAGTATTTCATGCCTTGACTCCACAAAGGTAGTTATAATATTTCACTCTTCCAGATAATTCTAAAGGACCCAAAATGCAGCGAACAAGAGGTACCACATTTCAACAATATGTTTGCTATTGTTATAGCATTGGATGCCATTCAGCATAACAAAATGTAGCCAATCATAGAACCTAGAAACAGGATGTATTGACACCTAACAAGAAAAGTTTGCAGCAATATGCATATCCCTTTCAGGCGCTAATTCTGTTGATTGAAACTTGCTTTCACTACATTTCTTACATCTTCAACTGTTTACAGAATGTGGACTCCATGCAAAAACTCGCTACAGGAACCTCGGATACGAGAACACCAACTATTTAATGTCTAGCAGGCTTGAAAAGCACCTATCCAGCCAATTGAAAATTATGAGTGGTGTAACAATGAAAGAAGTGAGCTGGCTACATGCAACGTGAACCAGCTACATGCAACAATGTACACACACCGAGCGAAAATACCCCACCATCTACCTTGCCACTCGTGTTACTAAAACATTTTGCAAATGTTATTCGGACTTACAGCACAATTCCAATCAGAAGTGTTTCAAGGCATATTCGACACATTTCAAATATCATTACTTTAATCAATGCTTTAGCTGTTGATGCTATAACTTGGTGCGCGCAATTGTGTCCACAGCGCCTGAAGGGGATATACAGCAACCATTTCATCAGATACTCAATAAAAAGTGCATTTTGTGCTTAAAGCTACCGCACAGCCCAATGAATGGATGTTTAAAGAATTGCTGGCTCGCCCGTAACCAAGAGTAGATGAAAGCATGAAATGGCAACTAACAAAGCAGATTGGTTGGAGATGATACTAGCCACAATCTTAAAATGGGTGTAGTGCATGTTCGCAATGGCGCACCCCACCATACCACACAACCCCATACTGTGCACTGGTCCATATGGACACTGCCCAGCTAGAAGAAGAAAACCGGCTGAAGGCGTGACGACAGTCAACCAAAGACACCAGGGAGACGGAGTGCACTGCCAAGCTATGCACAGTTCAAATGCACTGCTTCACCAAAATCATGGAGCAACAACTAGCTCATCATTACCTATTAAATAAAAATACATAGTCAACATCTGTGTATGCACTCTAAAGTGCCTTTACAACAGTGGAAACCTTCGAAGTGGAGAAAATATAAGCCAGCTTTCTGGTACTTGGGAAGCAAGGAAACAAGTAATGTAAACATCACCATGAATGCACATGTCTCACTGCCTATATACACCATGACTACAAATGTTCAGCAAGATGTTAGGGCAGAAAAATGGTTTCAGTGAGTCAAGGCCACAGTTCTAGCCATCCCACAGGCATTCACCGTTTTCAAGCAGCAACACAGGAAAATGTCAAAGGAGCTACTGTGTATCTGGCTCCAATACTCTATGCAAACCATCGTCCCTGTTCCTGGAATTAATGCACCTTAACGACCACTAAACCCAACTCCCTCCTCTTTCTTGGTAGATATTGTGTGGTACAACTATCACTGTCCTGTTCCATAAATTGATCGAATTATCAACCACAGTGACTGTTCTCATAACTTCCATCTACTTATACTCAGATACAACTTTAGAAGGCAGCGGCATTTGCCCTCAAAGGCAGATCAGATGCACACGAGCCTCCACGCCAAGCACTCTCGACTGACGTAGTGAGCTGGGCAACCGGTGACCACGCCGATGGAGAACATGGCAGCCCGTGCTTCAAAATGGGCCGAGTCGCATCAGCGGGACTATTTCTTTAGTTGCGTATGCAATCGGCCACCGTGCTTCGGTCATCTGGGTGGGGCCTCTCCTGCCTTCATAAGTTGTACCCGACTGTAGTCCATTTCTCCATGCTTTGTTAGGTTATGAGTAACAACAAACTGTTCTTGGAAAAGATGCTACAAAAACAGTGACATGTGCGATGTTATGCAAGAACTCCGCTTAAAGGGCCCCTCACCAGGTCTGTCCATCTTGAGCTGACAAGAGCAGTGCATATACAATTCACGCTAACAATCATGTCTGCTATGTATTACATCCCTGTGCACCATGGAAAGGGCTTAAATTTCAAACGAAGTGCCATTTGCCCTTCTCCTCGCGGGCATCACATTCCCAACCGGAGAGTCGACATACATTGCACAAGTGTGCCTACGCACATGGCAGTGCTGTGACTGAGAATTATTCAAGAGAACAGTAGTTATTTGTTTGATCTGTTGCTTCACTAGATGAATTAAAGTTTAGGGACATAATAAAGCTTACAAACAGAATGTCTGCATGTTTTTGTTTTACACTTTCATACCGTGGAGAGAGAGAGAGGTACTTCCATTTCGTCTGAGTGTTCCCATGTCGAGTAGTCGCGTGCGCAGAGAATGAAACTATTTCCTACCGTGCTACAGCGTACAATCATGCTCTGTGATCCACTTGCGTGTGCCTCAGTGTTTATGTAGCACTGACTTATACCGCTAGTCAGGTGCTCTCATGCACAGTGCGCAAAATCATGCATTGTGCGAAATGAGACAAACACAACAGTCCGCATGCAAGGCTGTCAGCGGAAGTGCGCCGCACAGCAAAAGAAGAAGGCGGGGCCTATGATGTATGTGTCCATGATCCTTTGGCTCTGGCATGGGAGAATGCAAGGAAGGAATTTCACTTGCGGATGCTGGACGGGGGCAAGTGAAGAGAGTGTTATGTTGGCGTTGATGCTCGCCTCATGAAATAGTGGGTTCGTGGCACTAAAATATTTCTATCTCGGCTATTAATGAACCAATCTGAAAAATTCTAGCATGCTCCTTCGAAGGCATGTAACAACTTGCAGCGTATAGCCAAAATTTGTTATGTGACCTGGTGAGGGACCCTGCAAGTTTGGCTGATGCTGCTTATTGGTTATTCCAACTAAATGCTCGCCTCCTAGCAGTTTCACCGAGACACAGCCTATCCAGGTTTAAGCTTGAAATCAAAGAGGGCCTCCTATCACGGCATGTGCTGAATGTCTCACAGTTCATAGAACAAGGAACGCATAAGTGCAGCAACGAGTGAAAGACCTGCTGTGAAGCTGGATGTCATAGCCACCTCCGTTTATTTAGACAATAAGCACTTCATCCATAGGAGGATGGATGGCCAAAGAAGTTTCCTGTAGGTTACGAGTCAAGAGTGTATCCAACATATCATTACACTACCCGCAATTTAATAATGGCTACCATGAAATCTTTCAAGTGTCTTTCTGCCTTTTCAACAGTGTTGAGGAACATTCAATAAATCCCTTTATTATGGGATCTACTGCATCCATTATTATAGATACGGTAATGCTCACTGCTCAAAAATGTACTTAGAGTAGTCACCACTGTCAAATTGTAGTTACAAAAGCAACTTTGATACTTTGATAGTACAGAAGTACAACACGAAAACCACACACAACAACCGAAAACACAAGACAAGCACTTGTCCTTTGTTTTTCATCAAATGTGGCTGCCTCACTGCAGTTTATATTACCAAGACGAACACCAACCAACTAGCCTGCCTCTCAGTCCTTTGGCAGTTTTTCAAAGAAAAGGATTGTACTTCACAGCAAAACAAAATGTGGTAAAAGGGAGTTTTAGGTCCCAACACAACTGTAAAAAGCAAGCATTCTCAGCCTAAACAGTGTGCATCAAGACACTGCTAACTTATCGTTATACATAAAAGACAAAACATAGTGGATTGTGTAGACAAAATGGCATCGTGTAGACTACACAGAGGGAAAAAAATGAACACAGAAGCGGACAGATCGAATGCCTTATCTACGCTACGAGCATTCAACTAGCCCAGCTGGCAGTCAACAATTCTAAATAAAGGCAGCTTGCCTAGAAGGAGCACATATTTAGACTGCCGTGGTTCACAAGCAGGTAAAAAAATGTTGCCCATTCCAGGTGTTAGTACACACTGGGATGAAAATTATTTTTTCAAACTTCTTGCCCTTTGTCAAGTTGCATACTGCTGTACTGCTGAAATGCCAGAAGTTGGTCCTTCAGCGTGACAAGTAACAAGGAATAGAATTAAAGGCAATGACAAGCTACAAAATATTGCCCACGAGTTTTACTTCATAACTTTTCATATGGTAATCAAGATGTTAACAAATATTTCTCCAGCCTGGTGATTTAGTAAACATCTATTAAGAAACTTCCCTGTTTTTTTTTAACAAGCAATGCTTTTCCTCATTCCTGCTTCATACCCACATATATTCAATAAAATGTAACAAACCGACTTTGGTAAACTATGGTCCCAAATTTAGCATCTGTCGATTCTCATTATGATTTGTTCAACTGCTCCTCACTCCATTGGGAAGAGGTCGCACACATACCAGACAGCACAGCTGGAGTAACACCCCAACAATGTGCATTATTATGCAACATTTCGTATCCTGTTGAACTCTGCCAGATCTCGAGATATGAGCACAGTTACACGAACCAAAGTAGACTTGATCGCCCCCCCCCCTCCCCTCCCCTCCATGCGCCTCTCCACTCCCTACTTTTTCTTTTAGTTCGTATTGCTCTCTATGCTGTACGTCTAGCAGAATTAGGTTAAATGCGGTTGTCCTGCTTCTCATTCGCGATGCTTCGCTGCGAACTGCACTTATATGCGATTCGTGTTTCTCCGAAAGCAAGTCTATCTCCATCAAGTAAAATTAGTTTTTTACGCATATATTTTACGTTTTCCTAGAGTAGATTGCGTTGGTCGCTGTGTTCCATTAGGTAGCGAAAACCAAACGCAGGCTACGGCCACTGAAACAAGCTATACATTTGGACTGATACAGTAACCGTATCTGTGTATATGCCAGAGATCCAGTTACTAAGACAGCCTATACAACTGAAACAACTAGAGCGCGCCAGTGGTACACATACCTTAAATACTGGCAATGAGCAAGTCATACAACCGTAAAGACATGCCACGGATGCATACCTGGATGAAATTACATCGTTTCGAACGCACTTCACGCAACTAGAGCGAACGCTCACGAAAACACTGTCACACATCCGCACCCTATTTGTTAACGTAATTGCAGAGCTCCGTAATGGCGGTGCTTAATCGTGTTAGCGAAAAACGGTTAGCAGCCCTTCATGAATTACAACTTCGCAGCAAGGGGCTATTTAATGAACCTTCATGAATTAATCACGGCTCTAACATTTCTACGCTCTGACCAAAGCGGCTTACAACACAAGCAAACACTTCAGTTTCTACTGAAGCTACCACAACTGTTTAGAAGTCAAATATTTGCACCAGAGTGCAGATCGAAACACCCAAGAAATAGCAACAACGTCCACACAGCAAGAACTGAATTATTTGACAGCAAAAGCATAACTTCAGCGTGAATCAAACAGCAGTTATGGAAGTTATGCGCTAATAACAACACAAACAACGCAGCTCAAACGCGAAAATTAACGACTTGGAAAGTGCTTATACGAAGCGATAATAGTAACTATCACTTATCAGACTAAATTCAAACAGCCTAACTTACCGCTTGAAACCATTAGTGCGACAAAACCGATGGGTAACAGTCCCCAAATTTTCAATCTCGTTCGCATCTTCAGGCCACAAAAACCACCATCAACAGCAGCCATTTTGCCTTGGGTAGCAGCAACGGTCACGTGACAAACAAACAAACGTTCATGCATGTTCATGGACCAGACACGACAGTCTACGCTTCGATCTAATGAAATAGTTAACGCTACTTTCTTTGCTGCTTTCTTATTTTTTAAATATATCATATGCTTAAAAGGTGACTTCTTTGACGAGTTTTCGGCTGCACGATTGCTTTCGGTGCATGTCAGAGTTTCTCACTATGACACCTAGAGGGAAATCTGGCGCCACCATCTATGGAAGTTTCCTGAGGAGCGCTGCGCTGTCATGGGCAGTTATTTATTTATTTATTTATTTATTTATTTATTTATTTATTCAATATTGCAGGCCCAAATAGGGATGCATACAAACTGGGCTATGTGTCCCAGTTTGTATGTGCTCGTCCCGTGTTCCTGCTTCGTCCGTGTTCCATTCTTGCGCTATGTATCCCAATTTGTATGTATCCCAGCAACACGCCCAAACTTCTTCCCTGCCCGAATGGGGGCCCAAGCAGGAGGGGCAGAATACATAAATATTTACATATGCACGTATATATATGCATACACACATGAAAAGGAAATACAAAAGCAATATGCTGCATATGTAAGTATAAAAAAAAATGAAAGCGACGACTAAGATTAAGAGAAGGTACACTGAAGGAAGACAACTTGACAAACTTTAGAACAGTATCACACGCATATACGAGCACTTGCAACCACTATCGCGAGAGGAAAAAAAAAAAAAGTACGAGAAGTTGAACGAGCGACCATTGCAAAATACTGAAAATAATAGAATAAGGAAGATGTAGGAATCATCAAACAAAATTCACGTGTAAGAAAAAGAAAACAGTAACAAGGCTTGCCGACATGGTAATACCCTTAGTATTTGAAGACACATACGTTCAATAGAATCGGTGTTTATCAATTGTAATAATGGCAGGCTGTTCCAATCTGTTAAAGTGCGCGGGAAGAAGGAAAACTTAAATAGGTTAGCTCGGGTGTTATAAGGTGTTAAAGAATCAGCGTGACGATGCCGTGTTCGACGCGCTGTAAGTGGTTTAACATAAGCCTGTGGGTGGAGGGACAAACAGTTGTTTTTAAGCAAGAAAGGAAATTTCAGTCGTATTTTCCTGCGTAGCTGTAGCGTTTGAATATTATGTTGATTCAGTCACTCAGTCTATATTTAGAAAAAATAAACCTGACAGCTTTACATTGGACCATCTCTAAAGCGTTAATGTTAATTTTCTTATAGGGATCCCACACATTAATGCATGCATATTCTAGTTTCAGTCGGATGAGCGAAGTGTAAGCCAGTAATCTATAAAAAAATCTAGTAATTTATATCTATAAGTACTAGAGGGAGCGTGCGTTAGTTTGTGCCTGATGAGACAAAGCTTCCTGAAAGACGAGTTACGTACGTTAGAAATGTGGCTATTCCAGCTGAGGTCACTGGTTATTGTGATTCCAAAATATTTATATTGGCTGACTTTGGTCAGCGGTTCAGAGTCGAGGTTATAGACAAACGACATTTTTTTTTTTTTGTTATGGACATGTAAACAGTTTTCTTTCTCTGTTCCATTCCATGCCCCACCGACTGCACCAGGAAAGAATGTTTTGAAGGTCAGAGTTAAGCATTAATTGATCTTCGTGGCAAGTAACCTCGTTAAACAACACACAATCGTCAGCAAATAACTTGAAACAGGATGAGAAATTTCGTTAGTGATGTCGTTTATGTATATTAGAAATAGTAAAGGTCCTAGCACGCTACCTTAAGGTACTCCAGAGGTTACTGAAAGTTCGTTAGAAGAGCAATTATCAATTGAAACAAACTGCTTGCGATTAGACAGATAAGCCGCCACCCAGTTAATTATGTAGGCTGGAAGGTCTATCGACTGTAGTTTTTCTATAAATTTATTGTGAGGAACAAGGTCAAACGCTCTCTTAAAGTCTAAAAATATTACGTCAATTTGGCTTGACTTGTCAGGAGCACTTGCAAAATTGCGAATATTTGTGGTTAATTGTGTCACAGTAGAGAAACCCTTCTGGAAACCATGCTGATGAGGAGACAGTACGTTGTTGTCACTTAGGAATTTGGTTATTTCTTTAGCTATAGTATGTTCGATTAACTTGCAACATGATGAAGTTAACGATATCGGACGATAACTAGTTACTAGGGTTTTGTCACCTTTTCTCGGTATGGGAACGACACGTGCAGTTAGCCAGTCTGTAGGAAGATTAGCTGAAGATAACGGGGAACGGAAGATAACAACAAGAAAAGGGGCTAACGCTTCGGCGTACCTGCGCAGAAAAGCGTTCGGTATGTTGTCTGGTCCTGGAGATGACTTAGCTTTGAGGTTCAGCAACATTGACACTACACCCGGTTGCGAAACAGTATCAGAGGTCGAGTTACATGACATGCGGTTAAGGTTTGTACCATCATCAAAAGTGAAAAAAAAAACTCTGAAAATAATTATTGAAGGGCTCCGCGATACGTTGTTTTTCGACAACGACATGGCCCTCGTGAACAATTTGGTCAATTGACTTGGTTTTTGCGCTTAGAAAAGTCCAAATTTTTGGGGTGCTGTCTGAATTAAATTTGGCAGTATATGGTGAAAATACCAGCACTTAGCTTGCCGTACTTCTTGGTTTAGTTTATTTTTGATTTCGTGAATTGAAACACGCGAGGCACATCGTCGTCTTAAGCGCTTAACCTTTCTTTTAAGGTACAAGATCTCTCTCGATCGTTATCCAGAGAGTAGCCTTCGAAGTCTTTTTTAGTTTTATTGGAAAAAAGTTGCTAAGGCAGTGAGTGAAAATTTAAATTTATCCCGAAGCACAGTAGCATTGTTACTGTTAAAGTTATCAAGGCATTGTTCAAGATAATCCAAGACACTTTCGTCTCGGGCACGAGAAAAATCTTTAACAGTGGTTGTTTTACATTTTTGGTGTTTAGAACTTCCAAAGAACAAGAAAAATATACCAGACTATGATCAGAAATTCCAGGTTCAACTGAAACAAAAAAGTTTTCTAATGAACGACCTACAAAAACGAGGTCAAGTATGGTTGCCGACGTACCATAGGTGCGCGTTGGCTGTCTCATAACCTGTTGTAGATTGTGAGACAGAATGATGTCATGCAAGTAACCTAAGTGTGAATTAATCCCCGTGCAGTAAAACCCATTCTCCCAATCAATATCTGGTAGGTTAAAGGGCCTACAAGTAGTACTTTCTCGCTTTTGAATGAAACCATGTGTTCAAAAAGATCACGAAAGAATTCTGGGGGCGAGTCAGTGCTCAATAAACTGCAAATAGCAAAAATGATTTATCCCAGCAAGTAAGCTTTATTGTAATAGATTCCAAGTTATCAGCCTGGCATAACAGAGTAGCGGATATATAGTTTCTTTTACCAAAACTGCTACCCCGCCCCCTCTGTACACCTGTCACGGCGATATATGCTTAATAGGATGGAGGAAACACAACATCTTCAATATTGTTATGCAACCATGTTTCTGTTATCACAACCACATGGGGATTGTAAACCATGATAGTTGCCTCAAGGCTTTCCGATTTATTAACGACACTGCGGTCGTTCATGTTTAAAATTCTCAGTTCTTTAGAAATGCACATACAGTTAATATGTCATGCATATGATTTAAGTCATGGGAATGACAGTACATGTATGGCATAAAGTTTCTCACTACATTATAGTGAGAAACTCTATGATTTATCCATGGTCCCTAGAATAGACAGAATTACTACTGCCTCTAAAGGACAAGTTACTCATAGGGCCCATGCATTGAAATCGGGAACCACAAGAACGACGCCGATGATGATGATGATGATGATCTGTGAAACCTTCCTCTTTGTAGAGTGTACTAAAATGGGGGTGTCGGTCCAACGGAGGCCCAAACAAGCGGCAAGAGCGAAGCAAAAAAAAGAAAAAAAAAGAAAAAAGGAAACCTTAAAATTTGCGGCAGCGCTGCCATCGCTTTTTTCTGAAGTTCTGGCCAATCCGGTGCCTCGGCGGCCGGCGGAACCGCGCGTACCGGCGGCGGTTACGGCGGCGCTGAGCTGTCGTCTGCTCGACGCGCCGTCGTCTGCTCCACACGCCGTCGTGGTTTTGTTTCTTTCGTCAATTTTTGTTCCCAGTATGTGAGAAAAAAATACAATAAAATTATTGCTTTGCCATGAATTGAGGTTCCTCGCTTCCGTCGAACGATGCCGTCTGCACGATGTTTGCGCACGCAGACGGCCCTCGCATATGTCTATAGTTTGTTTCGTAACTCGGTGACTTGGCAGTGTTCGAAGAATGAGAGGAAGAGCACACCTCGATGAAAGAACTACTGTTGTGTAGTGAGTTGCAAAATCGTGTACAGTAGATTGAAAGGTCAGGCCAAACTCTCGCTCATCAGCGTCCCTAAAGATGAAGACAGGCGACGGGGGCGGGAGCTCAATCTTCACCGCACCACTCGGCCCTTTGGAAGCCACTGACTCGATTTGTGAGCTACACTTTGATGCAAAGTACATACTGAGGCATTATGTGCATATCATTAAGGCTAGGAAGTATCTACACAGTGTGGAAAGCCTGCCTTTCGGTCTGATGTGGTACCCACAATATTTTGCCGTATTTTCCAGAGTATCTATACGAGCAGCCCATACCCGAGCAGCCCACGCGAAAGAGAGCGGCCTCATATATATGCAACACGTAAATGCCGGTCATCAAAGAGAAGGCTCCCGCTCTCAGTTGAACCGCCATGGAGATTGGAGGCATGTGACAATGGAAGCCTGCTACAGCTCGAAGGCATAGACAACCGATAACATGCTTCCTAATCCAAGCTAATATAAACAATGTGTTTTGCTTTATTCACCCAGGGGACCTGGAAAACCAACTACATCTCAGGCGTATGACGCATAAAAATAGGAAAGAAAAGGCTATTCCGTAAATATTTTCAAGACGCAGAATTAACCTACAAAAAAAAAATGTCCTGCACGTAACGAATAATGTGGCCCACATTCTCCCCAAATGTCAAATTGCTGCCGTTATTAAGGCACAGGGGAAACTTTGTTAGCATTCAATATATCGCCTTGAGAAAGGCAGAAAACGACGGTTTACCAATTTTTATTTAATATCTAATTAAGTCACACAGTTAATTTATTCCTGTACCTCGTCCGGACCATTCCTGTACATGAAGCCCATTTCTTCGCAATGTGAGCTCTGAATTTCGTTCCCTCACGACACAGTGAAAACACGCACATAAGATCATGTCTCCAATGCAACGTTTCCTGCTTTCTGTCCAGGTTGCCCTGTTCGCCACTTCAACACACGTCAACATTCTCAAGCACGTGTCGCCACTTTGGATCGGACGACAGCAAATATGGCTCCATCAATGAAAGCTGCCCTTTATCAGACACGAACTTGCTGCCCGACATGCGCAATGTACCACTTCTAGAATTTCCTGCGACAGTGACGTCACCGGCATGGCCTACAAAAGACTGTCCTCAGTGATATACTTCGGCGGTGGGCTCGGCGAAGGAACGAGGATCATGTCTCCAATGCAACGTTTTCTGCTTTCTGTCCAGGTTGCCCTGTTCGCCACTTCAACACACGTCAACATTCTCAAGCACGTGTCGCCACTTTGGATCGGACGACAGCAAATATGGCTCCATCAATGAAAGCTGCCCTTTATCGGACACGGACTTGCTGCCCGACATGCGCAGTGTACCACTTCAAGAATTTCCTGCGACAGCGACGTCACCGGCATGGCCTACAAAAGACTGTCCTCAGTGATATACTTCGGCGGTGGGCTCGGCGAAGGAACGAGGATCATGTCTCCAATGCAACGTTTTCTGCTTTCTGTCCAGGTTGCCCTGTTCGCCACTTCAACACACGTCAACATTCTCAAGCACGTGTCGCCACTTTGGATCGTACGACAGCAAATATGGCTCCATCAATGAAAGCTGCCCTTTATCGGACACGGACTTGCTGCCCGACATGCGCAGTGTACCACTTCAAGAATTTCCTGCGACAGCGACGTCACCGGCATGGCCTACAAAAGACTGTCCTCAGTGATATACTTCGGCGGTGGGCTCGGCGAAGGAACGAGGATCATGTCTCCAATGCAACGTTTTCTGCTTTCTGTCCAGGTTGCCCTGTTCGCCACTTCAACACACGTCAACATTCTCAAGTACGTGTCGCCACTTTGGATCGGACGACAGCAAATATGGCTCCATCAATGAAAGCTGCCCTTTATCAGACACGAACTTGCTGCCCGACATGCGCAATGTACCACTTCTAGAATTTCCTGCGACAGCGACGTCACCGGCATGGCCTACAAAAGACTGTCCTCAGTGATATACTTCGGCGGTGGGCTCGGCGAAGGAACGAGGATCATGTCTCCAATGCAACGTTTTCTGCTTTCTGTCCAGGTTGCCCTGTTCGCCACTTCAACACACGTCAACATTCTCAAGCACGTGTCGCCACTTTGGATCGGACGACAGCAAATATGGCTCCATCAATGAAAGCTGCCCTTTATCGGACACGGACTTGCTGCCCGACATGCGCAGTGTACCACTTCAAGAATTTCCTGCGACAGCGACGTCACCAGCATGGCCTATAAAAGATTGTCCCCAGTGATACTTCAGCAGAGGGCTCGGCGAAGCGACGGGGATGTGTCTCCAATGCAACGTTTCCTGCTTTCTGTCCGGGTTGGTAGTGTCTGTGTGTACAGAAGTGACAAGAGGTGTCTTGTAGTTGTGCCGAGCCCACATATGGTTTTGAGCATTGCTTCTGAGTGCTTCTGCACATTGATGCTACTGCTTTGCGGAGATGTTGAGCAAAACCCTGGTCCCGGTCCCTCTGTGCAAGAACTGCTTCAGCAACTTGTTGAAGGTCAGCAAGCTATACGCAGTGACCTGACCAATGTGATCCGTAGGCTAGAACAGACAGAAAAAAAAAACTCTCGCAAACTTTGGCATGCGCGTGAACGAACTAGACAAAAAGGTGAATGAAATATCAGCAAAGACGCAAGAAATTGAACATCTACATGAAATCATAGCAGTAGTCCAAGAAACACTGAAATCGCACAAAGCAAGGTTAGTTGACCAAGAGGATAAAAGTCGAAGGAGCAACTTGATTGTGTTTGGCATCAAACAAGACGAAAATGAGACTGAAGAAACATTGCGTCATGAGGTTATTGACGATTACTTGTTCTGGAGTGGCGCGCATTCAATGGTTAGGTCGCCGAGCTGCGAATTCACCAGTTATCTTGTACTTTCAGGATTACTTTGAAAAGCAGGACGTTTGGCGCAATGTTGGAAAGCTAAAGGGAACCGGCGTGTCTATCCAAAACGACTATTCTGCTGAAATAGTCAAAAAGCGTAAATTACTTTGGCAGAGTGCAAAAAATGAAAGCGATAGTGGCAAGAATATTGGTTTCCCTTATTCACAACAAACTGCGAATTGATAACACCTACTACGTGTGGGAGGATGCATCGAGTGCACGGGCGCCGGCACCGATCAGCAGAGGGGATAGTTCTGAAAGATAGCGGTTGAAGGACCAAGCACAAGAATTACTACGGCTACTGTCTCTGAATGCCAAACGTATTAAAAATAAAACTAACGGCCTTGAACTACTACTCCTTTCCTATGACCCGCACATTCTTGTTCTTTCAGAAACATGGTTACATGATAAAATAAGTAATTATGAAATTATTCCCCCCCCCCGGCTATCATGTTTTCAGAAGGGATCGTGGTTCAAGGGGTGGGGGTGTCGCAGGGAAGTTGTTTGGCCAGGTCACTGTTCTTGACCAAATTACAGATCACGAAAGCATGTTTTTAAATGTGTCATGTTGGGGCTTGACCGTCTTCTTATGAGCGGTCTATCGTGATCCTGATTCTCAATTAACATTTCTTGAAAGCTTATATGATCACTTGTTAACCAAGCTTGAAAACAATGTGATTATGACGGGGGATTTCAATCTACCAGCCTTGGACTGGAGGAGTTTAGCTTTCGGGAGCTGTGCTTCTGGTAATGTCATTATATGGACACCATGTTAGCTTTAAACCTTAACCAAATTGTGCGTGACTGTACCAGTAAAAATGCTGTCTTAGATCTGTTCTTTGTCGGCGAATTGTTCTCTAATGGTGAACTCAGAGTTAAGCCTGGTATTTCTGATCGCCATTTGCTTTTTTTTCTTGTCCTACTGATCACGTTGAGAGTACTCGAAATTTGTCTGTTTGATTTTGACCGCGCTGACGACCCTTCTATTATTGATTATTTGGATGATGTATTGCTGCGTACTGATGAGGATGATGTACACAGCTTATGGGAACGCCTCAAGGAAGGCATCTTATTCTCTATCAAATTTTGTACCTCGACGGACAGTGAGAAATAAGCGTCGAAACCCTTGGGTGAGTCGTGATATTGTTCATTTCAAGCGGAGACTTAAACGTCTTAGGCGACATCATTCTATATCTTCTCAGTACATGCAGAACTTAAAACACAAATTAGCACAGAAACTGTCCACTTCGAAATCCCATTATTTTAAGGTTACTCTTCCTTCATTCACAAAAAACATATCACTGCAAATTTTGGAGTTACCTTTGTCATCAAAAAGAGGTCATAAGAGAAATTATAAGGGATGATGGGAACCTCGTTACCGAGGGGAAGGAAATAGCTCAGCTCTTTAATGCATACTTTTACACTTTTTTGGGGGGGGGGGGGGCTTTCAGATAAGGTTTTCGATGCACCGAAACGATTGATCGATCCTGACGTGGTTCCTGTCATTACCACAGAAGGGGTTTTGTCTTGCTTCGTAAAATAAATATTAGGAAAGGTCATGGTCTTGACGGCATTTCAAGTGCTTTTTTAAAGCGTTATGTGGACCAGATCTAGGAGCATCTTCCTAAATTTTTACTTTATCGTTACAAACCAGTGAGTTGCCTAAGGATTGGAGGAAGGCTCGTGTTGTACCGATCCATAAAAAAAAGGAGATAAGTTACTCGTGACTAATTACCGACCGGTATCAATTATTTCTACATCCTGCAAACTCCTAGAGCACATCGTGGCTCGCTTTATAAATGACTTTTTAAAGGAAAGGACATCCTATCACCTTTTAAGCATGCATTCAGGAGGGGCATGTCAACCACTACTCACCTAGTTACGATGGTTCATAACTTTCTCAGCGTACTGGATAACTCGGGACAGATCGATGTTCTCTTTCTGGATATGGCGAAAGCTTTTGACAAGGTACCGTATTCAAAGTTTCTTTATAAATTGATTGATAAATATATATAAATTTCTTTATATATAGGTTCCTTCACAAATTTTGCAGTTGATTGATCTTCCGCTGTATCTTGTAGAATGGGTCAGAGCATACTTAAATGGTATAACGCAGTCTGTTGATGTGAATGGCGCCCTTTCTGAATAGCTTGCTGTTACTTCCGGTGTTCCTCAAGGCAGTGTGTTAGGACCTTTGCTGTTTTTAATATATATAAATGATTAATTATATATGTCATTCCATGGTCAGCGTCAATAAGATTGTTCGCAGATGACGGCGTTGTATATAAAGAAGTAGCATCAATAGCAGACTATCAATCGCTCCAAGAATCTTTGCTCAAAATATGTAAGTGGTCCGCACAAGCGAGTATGGATTTATACATTGATAAGAGTGTGCTTCTCCGAGTTATCCGAAAAAAAATGTTAGCTGTTACCATTATTGCCTCCACAACGGTCACATAAGCGAGGTCTCACAATATAAATATCTAGAAATAACTTAACCGATTAACCTGGGGCACTACGTAGTATAAATATACTACGTAGCAATGTCGCAACAGGTTCTGATGAATTAAGTGCGGCGCCCTTGAAGTATGTTGCGGATCTCATCTCGGAGCCCCTGGCTCATATCATTAATTGTATGTTCGTTTCTGGAGTTTTCCCTTCCGATCTTAAGCTTGCGCGTGTATGCCCTGTGCATAAAGGCGGTGCTCTAAATGACATTTCGAATTACAGGCCAATCTCTGTTTTGCCCGTTCTATCGAAGGTGTTTGAATCTGCCATAAATTGCAGACTAAGGAACTTTCTTAGTAAGTATAACATAATAAACAATGCTCAGTACGGATTCCAGAAGGGAAAGTCCACTGAATTAGCCCTATTAAACGTAAAAGAAGAGATACTAAACAATTTTGAAAACAGGCTGTATACAGTTGGATTGTTTCTTGATCTGAAAAAGGCTTTTGATAGTATAAAACATGATATCCTAGAACAAAAATTATTCGACTACGGAATACGCGGTGTTGCTCTTCAACTTATTAAAAACTACTTACTTGCCAGAAAACAATATGTTAAAGTCGGAAGCTTAACGTCAGCAGAAATTGAACTTAAGCAAGGCGTCCCACAAGGTTCGATCTTAGGACCCTTACTATTCATAGTTTATATTAATGATATATGTAATATCCCTTACACAGAAAAACTAGTTATGTATGCTGATGATACGAATGTCTTTTTTAGTGCTGATTCAATGAAAAGTCTCCAAGTTACTGTAACAAATTATTTAAGGCATTTGGAAGTGTGGCTAAATGAAAACAAACTTGCATTAAACGCACGTAAAACAAAATACGTTATTTTTAGGCCTACGAACAAACCATGTATTAATCTGAAATTTTCATTTCAAGGCACAACATTAGAGTGCGTTCGCAAGCAAAAATTTCTTGGTGTTTGGTTCGAGGAAAACATGTCGTGGAATACCCATGTGTCCAAAACTGTAGGCTGTCTGTACAGGTTATCAAACCTAGTTCCATTATGGCTAAAGAAAGCTATATATTACGGCCATTTCTACTCTCGCTTGTCTTACTGCGCGCTAGTATGGGCAAAAACGACTGTTCAAAACCTAAACAGACTCGAAGTGTTGCAGAAGAAGGTTCTCAGAATATTTGAAAATTTTTATGGGCACCCTCGCGAACTGCGTACTCATCAGCTATTCATAAAGCACGATATTACTAGAGCAAGTGATCTTTATACATATAAACTACTACTTTATACAAAAAAGAATAAGCTTTATGAGCATTCATTTGATAGCTCCCCCCGATACTCTCTCCGTAATCAACCCTTACCAGTTCCTTTTTCCCGTACAAGCTACGGAGAATGTCTTCTTCAATACCAGTTACCAGCAATACTGAACAAATTCTTAACTTGTACCAAATTCGAACTACCAGAATATAAATTCAAGAAACATGTGCGAAATATGCTTTTAAACGTGTAAGAATCATTCGAACAATATCTTTATTTTGCTATTTGGTATATATTTCATTTGATGTATAAAATTATTTTTTGCCTTTGCACAAGTGCTTATAAGGATTTTGTGACATCTGCATTATGCAATTATGTTGTGCACTAAAAGTGTTGAGTTGCGTGTATTATATTTCATGCCTATGTTTTTGTACAGCGTTTCAGATGATTATTTTTGCATTCTGTCTGCTGCTGTTTAATGGGTCCTTGGGCACTCTCAAGATGTCTGCGACATCTTTTCGCCCAAGAACCTCCGACTTGGTGTTGGAAATAAACTTCACTTCACTTCACTTCATATAAAGCGCCCCGAGTGTTACGCAACGCATCTCAGTTTCAGAAAAGTCTTTATTGCAAGTAGAGTAAGCCCCAGGAGGCTCCCTATGCAAGCCAAAGCGATGCAACGGTTTCCTACCGTTGCCGCGATAGCGCGCAGCGATAGAAAGCAACCACTGTGTGTAATGCAACCAGATTGTAAAGCAACCGCCGAGTATAATGCAACGTGTCTGAGTTTCAGAAGTCTTTATTGCGAGCAACGTAAGCCCCAGGAATCGCCCATGCAAAGCAAAACAATGCAACGGTTTTCTACTTTGCAGCGATCGCGCGCAATGTTATAAAGCACCCCGAGTGCTTTGCAGCGCGTGTCAGTTTCAGATGGCGGTGGTGATAAACTTTATTGAAAGGGGGAAGGGTAAAGAGGGACGTGGCTGAGCGTTAGGGCTCAAGTAAGGCCCTGGGCCTGCTTGGCCTTTTCCGCCCAGTCCACCAGTTCCAATTGTCGGTCGACGTCCCCGGAACTGAGCCAGGCTGTCCAGTCAGTCTCGCTGCTGACGGGGGGATGAGAGAACGGGAGCGAGGTGCATTCCCACATTATGTGTGTGAGTGTTCCTGTTTCTGAACAGAGCCTACATTTGTCGCTTTCCCTGCCCCCTGTGATTTGTTAATGTATTTTGGGTGTGGGTATGTATTTGTCTGAAGTCGCCGAAACGCGACCGCTTGCGTTTTGTCGAGTTGCTTGACCGGTGGTGGGAGCGCGCGACGCCTCAAGCGATACCGATGGGCTATTTCATAATAAGTCTCGCAGGGTTCCTCGTGTGTCTCCTCCTCATTCACGCCGTCCGCATCCGCGGACGAGGCTCGGCGCGCGAGATCTCGAGCCAAACTGTGAGCCGACGCGTTGCCGGGCACAGCCGCGTGAGCGGGGGTCCACACGAGGGTTTTCAAGCCGCTTAGGGGGCGTCGTGTGAGGACATGGTACGCCTGTTTGCAAATTCTACCACGGACGAAATTGCCGATGGCCTGCTTGCTGTCGCTGATGACGGTATTTGCGTCCGCATGCATGGCCATGGCAATCGCGGTTTCCTCCGCTTCCACCACTCGGCCAGCCGTGATTGTTGTATGTTCTAGCAGTCCTCCGTTGTGATCAGCTACCACCGCAGTCATGAGGTCGCCGCGAGGGTGTCTGGCTGCGTCTGTGTAGACCACTCCATCTTGCGAGCCATAGCGTCGACAAATGGCTTCACTACGGGCCTGCCGACGGCCCTGATGGAACTCGGGGTCCATGTTGCGGGGTAGAGGTGGGGCATAAATATGCCCCCTTACCTTTCGCGGAATCGTAACGTACTCTGTAATTTCGGGGATAGCCTCGAGACTGAGCTTCCGGAGGACTGTGCGGCCAGCCGGGGTTAGCGAGAGACGACGGACTTGGGCTGTGTGGTGAGCGTCCAAGAGCTCCTCGATCGTGTTATGCATGCCTAAGGCCTCTAGCCTTGCGGTGGCCGCGTGGTCCGGAAGGCCCAAGGCTGCATTTGTGCTTCGTCGGATCATGGTGTTTAATTTGGCTAAATCAGTGACTGCGAGTTTGACATATGGTGTCGAGTACATGGTTCTGCTGGTTATGTATGCCTGCACAAGTCGAAGCAGATCGCCCTCGCCCATGCCGTGGTGCCGATTAGCCACCCGGCGAATGAGCTGTAGTGTGTAGTTGGTCGCCCTCTGGAGTTTCTTTAACATGAGCCCGCAGCGCAGCGTGTTCTGAAAGTCTAGCCCCAATATTTTGATACTGGGGCGCTCCGGGATGGTAAGTTCTCCGACTTTAAGCTCAAGGAAGCGCCTTCTCCGTGGTAATCCCCTGGGACAGCTACTCCTGCTGGGCTTGATCAGGAGGTATTCGGATTTTTCCGGTGAGCACGTCAGGCCCCTTGACTCCGCATAAGCTTGTACGACGTCGATGCCGCGTTGCATGATCTCTTGAAGAGCTTGTGGATCATCCGCCGCTGCCCATAACGTCACGTCGTCAGCGTAAAGGCTGTGGTGAAGCCCAGGGATAGAGCACAGCAGTTCCGGGAGCCCGCGCATCGCCGCGTTAAAGAGAAAAGGGGAGATGACTGATCCCTGCGGCGTGCCTCGGCTCCCCAGCTCTATAAATTCAGTTTCATGTTCGCCGACTTTGATCCGGCACTTCCGGTCGGTGAGAAAGTCTCGGACGTATTGGTACGCACGGTTTCCGACACCCAGTTGGGTCAGGCCCTCGAGCACCGCTGCGTGGGCGACATTGTCGAAGGCCTTCTTCAGGTCGAGGCCCAGGAGGCACCGGAATCGGCGAGCGTCCGCCGGACTTTCGGGTTGCATCACCTGCCTTTTTACCTGAAGGAGCACATCTTGGGAGGACAGGTGTGGCCTGAAACCAAACATAGAGTGGGGTAACTCGTCCCCATCTTCTACGTGTTCATTGAGACGGTCTAGGACCACGTGCTCCATCAGTTTGACGACGCATGATGTCAGTGAAATCGGCCTGAGGTTGTCCGCATTGAGTGGTTTGCCTGGTTTTGGTATAAAGACGATCGTTGACGTCTTCCACTCTTCCGGGATGGCGCCCGTCTTCCAGCATTCGTTCATGAACTCTGTGAGCTGCTCCATTGCGGCCTCGTCCAGGTTGCGTAGCATCTTGTTGGTAACGCGGTCCGAACCCGGCGCCGAGTTCGTCCGCAGCTTGTAGGCGGCTGCCGACACCTCAGCGAACGTAATGTCTTCGTCTATATGCGCGTTCGGCCGGCCCTGGTAGGCCGCAGGTAACGGTGTCTTGAGTTGCGGGCCGATGTACTTGTCTCGCATCTTTGCCAGGAACGTCCCCGGGTCCTGAGCATGCCTGTGGATTAACTTGGCCATGTTTCTTCTGCCTTCGACCCTGGTGGTGTCCGGATCCAGGAGGTGGCGTAGGAGGTTTCAGAAAAGTCTTTATTGGGAGCAGCGTAAGCCCCAGGAGGCTGCCTATGCAAAGCAAGATGATGCAACGGTTTTCTACCGTTGCTGTGATATAAAGCGCCCGAGTGTTATGCAACATGTCTCAGTTTCAGAAGTCCTTACTGGGAGCAGCGTAAGCCCCAGGAGGCAGCCTATACAAAGCAAGCGATGAAACCGTTTGCTATCATTGCAGTGATCGCGCGTAGCGTTAGAAAGCGCCCTGTATGGTATGGAACGTGTCTCAGTTTCAGAAAAGTATTTATTGCAAGCAGCGTATGCCCCAGGAGGCTGCCTATGCAAAACAAGGAGATGCAACGATTGTCTACCTTTGCATCGATCGTGCGCAGCGATCTATAGCACCCAGAGTGTTATTCAACGCGTCTCAGTTTCAAAAAAGTCTCTATTAAGAGAAGCCTAAGCCCTAAGAGGCTGCCTATGCAAAGCTATTAGATGTAACGGTTTTCTACCGTTGCAGCGATCGCGCGCAGCGATAGAAAGCACCCATGCACCGAGTGTAATGCAACCAGAGTGTAAAGCAACCGCCGAGTGTTATGCAGCGCGTCTCAGTTTCAGAAAAGTGTTTGTTGCGAGCAGCGTAAGCCCCAGAAGGCTCCCTATGCAAAGCAAAGCGATGCAACGGTTCTCTACCGTTGCAGCGATCGCGCGCAGTGTTATAAAGCGCACCGAGTGTTATGCAGCGCGTGTCAGTTTAAGAAAAGCCTTTATTGCAAGCAGCGTAAGCACCAGTAGGCTACCTATGCAAAGCAAAGCGATGCAACGGATTTCTACCGTTGCAGCGATCGCGCGCAGCGATAGAAAGCGCCCCGAGTGGTATGCAACATGTCTCACTTTCAGAAGTCTTTACTGCGAGCAGCGTAAGCCCCAGGAGGCTACCTATACAAAGCAAGGCGATGAAACTGTTTCCTACCATTGCAGTGATCACGCGTAGTGATAGAAAGCGCCCCGAGTGGTATGGAACGCGTCTCAGTTTCAGAAAAGTATTTATTGCAAGCAGCGTATGCCACAGAAGGCTGCCTGTGCAAAGCAAAGAGATGCAACGATTTTCTACCGTTGCAGTGATCGCGAGCAGCGATAAAAAGTGCCCCGAGTCTTATGCAAAGCGTCTCAGTTTCAGAAAAGTCTTTACATCGAGCCGCTTAAGCCCCAAGAGATTGCCATTGCGAAGTAAGGCGATGCATCGGTTTTCTACCGTTGAAGCGATTGCTCGCAGCGATATAAAGCGCCGCGAGTGTTATGCACCGAGTCTCAGTTTCAGAAAAGTCTTTATTGCGAGAAGCGTAAACTCCAAGAGGATGCCTATGGAAAGCAAGCCGTTGCAATGGTTTTCTACCATTGCGTCGATCACGCGCAGCTGTTGAAAGCGCCCCGAGTATTATGTAGCGCATGTCAGTTTAAGAAAAGCATTTATTGCAAGCAGCGTAAGCCCCAGGAGGCTGCCTATGCAAAGAAAGCGATGCAACGCTTTTCTGCCGTTGCAGCGATCTCACACAGCCGTAGAATGCACCCCGTGTGTCATGCAGCGCGTCTCAGTTTCAGAAATTCTGTATTGGGAGCAGCGTAAGCCCAAGGAGGCTGCCTTTTCAAAAGCAACGTAATGGAACGGTTAGCGCCCCGAGTGTTATGCAACATGTCTCAGTTTCAGAACTTTTTACTGCGAGCAGCGTAAGCCCCAGGAGGCTGCCTATACAAATCAAGGCGATGCAACGCTTTCCGAACGTTGCAATGATCGCGCGCAGCGATATAATTTTTATTGCGAGACGCGTAAGCCCCAGGAAGCTGCGTAAGCAAAGGAATGCAACGGTTTTCTAACATTGCAGCGATCGCGTGCAGCGATATAAAGTGCTCCGAGCGTTATGCGACTTGTCTCAGTTTCAAAAAAGTCTTTATTGCGAGAAGCGTAAGCCCTAGGAGGCTGTCTATGCAAAGCTATGCGTTGTAGCGGTTTTCTACCGTTGCAGCGATCGCACGAAACGATACAAAGCACCCCAAATGTTATGCTACGCATCTCACGTTCAGAGAAGTCTATATTGCAAGCAGTGTAAGCTCCAGGAGGCTGCCTATGCAAAGCAGAGAAATGTAACGGTTTTCTACTGTTTCCGCGATCACGCGCAGGGATAGAAAGCAACCGCTGAGTGTAATGCAACCAGAGTGTAAAACAATCGCCGAGTGTAATGCAACGTGCCTGAGTCAGAAGTCTTTATTGCGAGCAGCGTAAGCCCCAGGAATCGTCTATGCAAAACGAGGCGATGCAATGGGTCTCTACCATAACCACGCAGGGTTATAGACGAGAAAACCATGGCCAGGCGGCGCTACTGCGCCGCCTCCTGACAGCGCCCCAATGTGGAAACGCCAAGCAGCGCGGTCGCGTCGTGGCGTAGTCTCCGCTTCGTTTACGTTGCGCCGTCCGCGCTTTTCTTCGCTGCTCGTTCTCACGGCGCTCCGTTTTCGACGGCGGCAGATCGCCTGCTTGCTCAACAGCGATGCAATGATTGCCGTGCGGTTTCAAGAAGGTTGCCGACGCCGACAGCTTTTTTTCGTGGCGGCAACCTCACGATAGGGGAGCGTCTGCTTCCGAACGTGTACGGCGCTGAACAAATTGTGGACGGTGATGTGAGAGTGAAAGCCAAGTGCGTGTCACAGGTGTCCGACAAGATCGTAGACGACGTCGAGTTAGAGGTACGCACCATGTTCAGAAATTTAGCCACTTTTATTTCAATTACAACATAAGTCACACTGGCAGCAGGAACTTCTGTTGTCATACTACTCGATGACTGCAGATCCATTGGGCTGCTTCTTGACGGTTCCATCACTTCACAAAGGCATGTTCTGGAGTCTGTATCACACATGTCTTGCTGCTGCTCAAGAGCTGTGTCGCTGCAGTACGAAAGCACATGTCCCGGTGGTGCTGACTGCTGAGAAGACTGTTGTGATTGCCATTGGTCTGTTTGGCGCCGCTTCCATCTGCGTCGCATATAAATGAAACAGTATGTGTGCCTATTTGTTGTGGGGATTAAATTACTCCCAATAGTATGTTTGCAAAGCTAACGTTCCTGTGATTGTGTGCATATATTATTCTACAAGAGTGGTACCACTACAGGTTATGATACTTGCACACTTAGATACTTAGAAAGCATGGGCAAACAACAAACATAACGCGCACGTCTCGAGCGGCTGATTTCCGATCTGCCGCTTCCCGACGCACGCGACGACCGCGGCTTGCATTAAATACGGTCTGCTACCACACAAAAGTAGCGCGCGGCCCCTTTCGTTACCTGCACAACTAGTAATTTAAGTTGCAGCGTTTGGAAAAGGGAAATAATTCTCTTGAGCTCGTCCATGCCGATCGCGAGGGAAGCCACAGTGCAATCAAATAAATTCGGGGATTGCCAAAACCACGAAATCATTATGAGGCCCGCTGTGATGGGGAGTCTCAGGAATAATTTTAACCACTGAGGGTTCTTTAACGTGCACAAAAATCAAAGCACGCGGGTAACAAGGGTGTTCTTGCATTTTGCCGCTTTCGAAATGTGGCCGCCGTGGCTGGGAATCGAGCACGCGTCGATCGTAGAGCTTAGCGGCACAACACGCATGCATTTACCGCTAACAAACGGCGGATGCCACCACAATTCAACAACGTGACACGACTAAACAAACGGCCGCGCACTAAAAACAGGCATATGATTATTCTGCTTTCAAGATATTACACGCGAATGCGAAAGTATGAGACTTACTTGACTCGGTCGCGTACTGCAGTTATCCATGCTTGTCGTCTGTCCTTCTCGTACCACTTCCCAGGAAATCTGTAGAACTTCACGGGCTGCGTAGGACCTTTCGTGTTTTTGAGGCTGCTGTGGCAATCGACAACTCATCAGTATTACGTATTACGTGCCACCTTTCCTGGCTGATGAGGTCGCACTCAGCATCGCAAAAACCACGCGCACGAGCGCTCCCGCCGTACAGAACACGGGCGCGCGCCAGCGCAGCGACGACCCTCGAAACTTCCATCGGTCCGCTAGGGGAACATTCGGCGCTGGTGCCGCGCGGGCAAACTTTAGGTTGCCTCGTCTTAGCGCCCCGAGAATTATGCAGAGCATGTCAGTTTAAAAAAGCATTTATTGCAAGCAGCGAAGGCCCCAGGAGGCTGCCTATGCAAAGCAAAGCGATGCGATGGTTGTCTACCGTTGCAGCGATCGCGCGCAGTGTTATAAAGCGGCCCGAGTGTTATGCAGCACGTGTCAGTTTAAGAAAAGCCTTTGTTGCAAGCAGCGTAAGTCCCAGGAGGCCGCCTATGCAATGCAAAGCGATGCAACGGTTTTCCACCGTTGCAGCGATCGCGCGCAGCGATAGAAAGCGCCCCGATAGTTATGTAACGCGATCGCTTTCAGAGAACTCTTTATTACGCGCAGCGTAAGCCCCAAGAGGCTGCCTATGCAAAGCAAGGCGATGCGATGGTTGTCTACCGTTGCAGCGATCGCGCGCAGTGTTATAAAGCGGCCCGAGTGTTATGCAGCACGTGTCAGTTTAAGAAAAGCCTTTGTTGCAAGCAGCGTAAGTCCCAGGAGGCCGCCTATGCAATGCAAAGCGATGCAACGGTTTTCCACCGTTGCAGCGATCGCGCGCAGCGATAGAAAGCGCCCCGATAGTTATGTAACGCGATCGCTTTCAGAGAACTCTTTATTACGAGCAGCGTAAGCCCCAAGAGGCTGCCTATAGAAAGCAAGGCGATGCAACGGTTTTCTACCGTTGCGTCGAACGCGGGCAGCTGTTTAACGCACCCCGAGTGTTATGGAACGCGTGTCAGTTTCAGAAAAGTCTTTATTGCGAGCAGCGTAAGCCCCAGGGATCGCCTATGCAAAACAAGGCGGTGCAATGGTTTTCTACCGTTGCAGCGATCGCGCAGTGTTATAAAGCGCACCGAGTATTATGTAGCGCATGTCAGTTTAAGAAAAATATTTATTGCAAGCAGCGTAAGCCCCAGCCGGCTGCCTATGCGAAGAAAAGCGATGAAACGGTTTTCTACCGTTGCATCGATCTCACACAGCCATAGAATGCACCCCGTGTGTTATGCAGCGCGTCTCAGTTTCTGAAAATCTTTATTGCGAGCTGCGTATGCCCCAGGAGGCTACCTTTGCAATGCAAGGTGATGTAACGGTTTTCTACCGTTAGAGCCACATAAAGCGCCCCAAGTGTTATGCAACATGTCTCAGTTTCAGAAGCCATTATTGCGAGCAGCGTAAGCCCCAGGAGGCTGCATATGCAAAGCAAGGCGATGCAACGGTTTCCTACCTTTGCAGTGATTGCGCGCAGCGATAGAAAGCGCCCCAAGTTTCATGCAACGCGTCTCAGTTTCAGAAGCCTTTATTGCGAGTAGCGTAAGCCCCAGGAGGCTGCCTATACAAAGCAAGGCGATTCAACGGTATTATACCGTTGCAGCGATCGCGCCAAGCGATAGAAGGCGCCCCAAGTGTCATGAAACGCGTCTGAGTTTCAGAAAAGTTTTTATTGCGAGCAACGTAAGCCCCAGAAGGCTGGCTATGCAATGCAAGGCGACGCCACGGTTTTCTGCCGTTACAGCCACCGCGTGCAGCGATATAAAGTGCTCCGAGTGTTATGCAAGGCCTCTCAGTTTCAGAAAAGTCTTTATGGCGAGCAGCGTATAAAGCCCCAGGAATCGCCTATGCAGTGCAAGGCTATGCAACGGTTCTCAACCATTGCAGCGATCGTGCGTAGTTTTATCAAGCGCCCCGAGTGTTAATCAGCGCGTGCCAGTTTATGTAAAGCCTTTATTGGAAGCAGCGTAAGCCCCATCAGGCTGCCTATGCAATACAAGGCGACGCAACGGTTTCCTACCATTACAGCGACCGCGCGCAGCGATATAAAGCACCCCGAGCGTTATGCTACGCGTCTGAGTTTCAGAAAAGTCTTTATTGCGAGCAGCGTAATCCCTAGGAATTGCCTATGCAAAGCAAGGCGATGCAACGGTTCTCTACCGTTGCAGCCATCATTCAGCGAGCATAGATCATTCTTACAAGGTTCACGCTCCTTCTTGCAGTCCAAATACATCTTCCCAGTCATTCATACCTCGGAAGTCACTAGAGTGGAACGGCCTCCTCGCAAACATTGTATTCATCAGCGATAGTTCCTTGCTTCGTGATGCACTAGACAACATTACTTAGGAGAATGCGGTTTCATGTTCCTGCATATCTTGTATTTATTTTGTAATAGCGTCTTTTTTTTCCGACTCATTGTATTCCTGCCGAATTATTTGTCAAATTGTGTTTTTTATACTGTATTTTCTTATCTAATCACTCCCCGATCCCCGCTCCGCTCTGTAACGCCTTGACAGGCCTTGAGGGTATGAGTATAATAAATGGAAAGTGAAAAAGATAAAGCTCCGGCGACCGCGCGCGGCCGCACGTTGTTGCCGAAGTACAACGCCCCCTTAACCCCCCCCCCCCCGCCCCCGCCCCTTTGTTCCTTGCGTGCGACGGAAGACGGCGCGATTCCTCCCCGCTTTGCTCCCTTGCGCGCGCGAGATTCAGCTGCGATCGACGGTTCAACCTCGCACGCTTTCACTCGCAGAAACAACATAAGGCGCGCGGCGGTGTTATCGCCCGTGGACCTTGACGGAACATCACGGCGACGGCGGAGACAGTGGCGCCGACGGCAAGAATGCGCCTGGGATGTATATATAAGTGCTCTCGCAATAAAAGACCCTTGTGCCCCGAACCAAAACATATTCTTATAGTGTGACATGGCTTTCTGTGTAGACAAACAGGCTTACTTACAGGATCCTGGACAATCCACATACGTGTTTATACACACGGAATATGGGACATAGGAATCATTTCGATAGGCGCCACATCATGAAAATAGGTGGAGCAAACTTAAAAAGACAGTAAAGGAAATTATTAAGCCAAGTTAAATAGGTAGATTATTCGCCTTATAAGTCTTTCATCGTCTTCTGTGTGCCAATATACGACTTTGTTGCGGAGAAAATTTAGACCTGCTGCTCCTCAATTTGAATTGGACGAGTTGACGTAAACCTCACGTGCCCTTCCCCTCTGTTGCTCTCTATGAATCAGCCAGTGATGACATCACATGGAATGTACCATGTGATGTACCATGCCAATTTTCTATTTCCGTCATTTTTTCGGTTGCAAATGCTCTGTCCTCCCAAGGAATAACAAACTGCTCATTACGGAAACCCAATTTTTCAGTCTGGCTCGACTTGCTATCTTCTTTAGCGTCGCTTTAAGGCGCCGTTATGGGCGCTCATGGCACGCATAGTTTCGGTTGTTTTAGCAAGGTAGAGCAAAATTCTTCTCGCATTCGTGCATTAAATGAGGCCTTTTAATCTGCTTAATAGCTGAATTGTTATGAGCTTACTACAAACCACAAACACCCACTTGACACAGGCATGCTAACATTTGACGATTGAAAATTATGCTAGCAAATTTTAGGTAATAAGCCTATATATGATCCGTGAGGGATTTTTCTTTTGTCGGCCCCTCCTATGAACGTTAACAGCATTGTGTATCGAATCCGCTTGGTAGAGCACCTGGTAGAATAACACTTGCGACAGATAAAACGCGGATATTTAGTAGGCAGCTAGCTTTATTATTCTCTTTTTGAAAAATTGCGCTTAAGCATCTTCATCGCATCCTCTATTTTACTTGATTCGCTTTGAAACAGCTAAGTCATCTAAATACTAGAGCGAATGAGATTAAAATTGTAGATTCTGTGTATTACAGAGGAGCCGGGGAACAAAATTTGCTGGTTCTACGCTTTCGAACACGTTGAACGAAAATTCGTTAACATTTATTTACAGAAATTAACGCTTACAGTTAAACTATAAAGATAAAAAGGCAATTAAAAACAAAAATACCAAGCTGTAGCGGTAGATATTCAGTCAGCGTCGGTTAGAACACATGGCGATCAAAGATCGCAGGCTGTACAAAGGCTACCCCTAAGCGCAGAAGTGTGCGAATAGGCTATTCTCATGACATCGTGACGCCGATCACATGACGCTGTGGCATCAGCCCCCGAAAGGCACGATATACAAAAAAAAATAAACTAATAATATAACGATGCGCCGCGAGGCTGGACAGGTACTTAGATGACACCATCTGAACGAGTCAGGTGGCACCGCTATCCACCCAAACTCGAGCCACCATGGATTCATAACCAGCAGAGTGGTTGGCTCGCTGAGTCCACACACTTACTGTCTCCCCATGTATGCTCACCAGAAATGCGTAGTCCCCACACCTTTAAGCTTAAGTTTTAGGTAGAGCAGGCACTAACCAGTACACGCTAACGCAAGTATAGCAGCAGCGCTATAGGAAGCCAGGAAGTGCGCACTTGCTGGGCCTGGTGAAACACGACCCGTCCATAGTCGGGGATCGCAGCAGGCACGCGCGTGTCGGAGACCGAGCCACTATCTGTAGACGGCGGCCTTGCGGGGCTTGGCCGTCGTCGTCCTGCTGGTCTTGGCGTCAGGCGAGACGGTCAGCTTATCAAGCGCCTTTTTGAGCAGAATGCTGAACTGGTGCAGGTCACCCTCCTCGGCTTGGTTCTCCTTCAGCTCGTCAGGGTACTCGGTGGTCCACTTTTTCGGCAACCTGAGCAGTTGCGACTTGTCCCGGCGCCTGAGGAGCTGGTCGATCTGCCCCGCCGTGTCGGGCGCCACCAGTTCGAAGGAATCCTGCTGCTCGGACTCGGACTCCCGCTCCTGTTCCTGGACCTTCTCCTCCTGCTGCTGCTCGTCGTGCTGAGGTTTCTGGGCGATGGCGTCCAGTGCCCGGATGGTGCATAGCACGCGCATCAGGTTGCTGGCTACCTCGCGCTTGAGCGCCGCCGTCTCGGCCGTGTACGCCGGCACTCGTGGCGAACGAGAAGGCTGTTCCTGCTGCTGCCGCTTCTTCTTCTTGCCGTTGAGTTGGGAGACCGATGCGCCGCCACTCGCACCGTCAACCGCCGCTTCCGACGAGCGCATCCAAAAGCGATATTCTGGCAGACACGAGGACATATTCCGTGTCAGCTGCATTCTGTCTGGGTTTGTGCCGTTGGCAAGCAACAGGTATACCTGCGGCAAGATGCGATCGACCGGCACGCGAAGGGTTCCTTTTACTTCGCGCAGTTTGATGACCATGTACGGATGACAGTGCAGATAGGGCTTTGGAGTTGTAGTCGTCGTGGTTGACGTAGCGGTCGGCTTCGTTGTGGGCGGCGGTGGCGGTCGCTCGTAGCCAATCACGGCCACCGTGGTCGGTGGGCACGTAGTCGTACTCATGGCGGTGGTCGTCGTCGTCGGCTTTGGCGTCGTCGTGGTCCTCTTGGTCGTCGTTGTTGTCGTCGTCTTAGTAGTGGTGCGCCTCGTGGTGGCGGTGGTTCTCCTGGCCGTTTCGGGCTGGTGGCAGCTGTCCGCAGCAACAGCAGCAGCCCTCCGCGGCGGCGAAGCCGGAGAGTCCGTGCGAGCGGTGGTCACGTGGGTCGGGTGAGCCGTCCTGCACGCGACGCTGGACCGGCCACTCCATTGTCGCGCGAATAGCGTGGCGTTGTCGCTACGATGGCCCGCGTGTGACTCGCCGCTGCTGCCGTTCGCGTGGTGCTCTCTGTGGCTTGGCTCCTGGGGCGCGTAGTCGCCCTTCTTCTGCATCGCCAATGGCCGCGCGTTTCTGGCCACCGCAGCGATGGCAGGGTGGCTCACATTCTCCAGTCCGAGCATGATGATGTGCATCATGTACCGCTGGTCGGACTGGCCGCTGTCCTTGGCGTCGACCACGCCACCCGAAGCCGCCGGCCCGTTCGCGCTGCCTCTGGCGCCGCCCGTGTCGACGCCGACGAACTGCGCCCGGCCGTTTGCAGTGCGATTGTTCAGCTTTGCCGCGCCGCCCCGCTTGAACAGGTAGTCCTTGATGAAGTCGAGCAATTCCTCGTCGTCCTTTCGCTGCTCGCCCGTGGCCCGCTTGGACGGGTCCTTGGCGAGCACCTCCTGGTGTTTCTCGTAGATTTGATGTTGGACGAGCAGGTATGGGTTGCTCCAGGACCCCGCGGACGGGGCGAGCGCAGCCAGAACCGTGAGGCCGAGCAGGCCGACTACCGGTCGCAGACGGGTGAGGGTTCTCACCGAGAACACACAAAACGGCAACCGGTGAAAATCACCCATCGAAAACACGACGCACCAAGGTTCCACCACTAGATACCGCTCGTGGTGAGGGACTTCACCTATGCAATCTAAGTGATGGTGGCACAATCCTGCGGGGGCTTCGTGGCTGAAGCGTTGACAGCTCTCACGACTGGTGACTGGGCTGGATCGTGGCCGCGGCGCAAAGCGGCTGCGTTGGAAACCTCCAAGCCCACGGGGGCCTGGTGCGCCGCGCTGTCTTTCGTTGGGTAGCAGTTGGCAGCTCAGATGTTGCGGCAACAGACTAGAACTGGGGCAAGGCCAACCATGCTTCGCATTCTGGCTGGGACGACAAAGACGTGAGAGAGGGCAACGGTGGAGTCTGCAGCACATCTGCGGAGGGAACACGGCAGCATAAAAACTTCAGGAGGAGCCGAAAATACTAGCGTTAAGCTGCAGCTGTAGAGGCGCCAGCAGCTACAGGTCTAAGGCAGCTCGAGCGGCGGCGATGGACCTTGCGCTAAACCAGAAGAATAACGCACAAGTCGTCATCGTCCTCTCCAGAGGCGGAACGCGTTCTTGCGAGATGTCTCGTGCAGAAAAGAATGGAACGCCGCAGTGATGATGATGATGACGATGACGACGACGACGACGACGATAATGATGATGATGATGATGATGATGATGATGATGCGCCTTCAAAACATACTACCTATGGGGGATGGGTCAAGGCTCGAGTGGTTGCACGCACAGCTAAGGAATTCAGAAAATTGAACTTGAAAATGTGGAACTGCAAATAAAAGATTAATAAGTAATGGAGAAGTGAAACAAGGTGAATGGGCTTTCATACTTTTAAAAGAAATAAAAGGAAGAGTCGTTGTTCGAGTTAGAATGGACTGGAATGGAATGGGAAAATGTCCGACTATTACGATACTCCCGAATACGACATTTGAGCACAGCTGCATACATGTTTTCATTTCGCGATATATTGAGACAAAGAACTTGACACCGAAACCAGCGCACTGATTGGCAGTGGTCCAGTGCCGTCAGCGCCTTCGCAGAGGGAGGCGCAGTATGGGAACGCTGGCATGATGAGCGCGGTCGAAGGCAGCTGTGGAAGCAGACGACGACGATGAAGGCACTAGCGTGTTCGCGTGCTTATACGCCGAGGGACGGCGACGCTCAACCCAGGAACGGGCGCCAAAGAGCCGAGCTCTAGAATTATAATGGGATATAGGCGTATAGGCAGACCGTAACCATCTTCGATTTGGTTCTTGTTCGTGTTGTCAAGTGAAATAGCACAACCCACACTGGGGGATCGGCCATGAATCAGGCGGTGAAAGAACTGTTATCATTTTTTAAATCTATATTAAGATAAAATTAAATAAGCATCTTGCACATGGGATTTAAAGTGTCTATACTGCTGCAGGTATGAATAATTAATTGTCTAAGTATTACATAAAAAGAGGTATGTCATTATAATAATTAAGTATTAACTTTGTGAAGAATTCTAGCAAGCAATACATTTGTCTAACTCAGAAAGACTCAGAGGGCATAGATTTAATATAATCAACTTTAGAGGAAAAGCTGGCTCGGAAAAGTGGGAAGCGCTAGGGCGCCGCCCTGATGCCACTGGTCAATGTGGCCAGCGCAGTTACAATTGAAAGAGCTGAAAACAAGTACAGGTCACCTTATGCTTTGTCATTTAAAAAACGCATAACTGTCCACTTCCCGAGGCATTGTTGCAGTATGCAGCGGACTGCTTCTCGAACGCTGGTCGACTCAGCTGCTGTTGGCGATGTTCTGTGTCCTATCTTGAACAGTTGCGTGATCCCCATTTCGGGTACAGTGTAAGCTGCCGCGGAAGAGACCTGTGTTAGAGAACCATCTACAAGAACATGTTCGGTGTGTCCGTACCTGTAAGCAATGTAGGATAACGCAAAATGTATGAGCCCAGCAAGCTGGATTTTCGACTTCTTCGTTATTCCGGGGGTTGCGAGTCTCAGCCTCGGCTTTGACACAGTCCAGAGTGTAACTGCCAGTACGTCATGCGGCGCGAAGTCCGACGACAGTAGATGTTGCTGCGACAACACGGCTTCTGAGTAGGCTGCTTCAGGCAGTACGCTTGTGACGTTTGTCAGTGGATGATTCCCGTGCCTCGTCAGTAGCCTTACATGCACTCGCACTGGGTCACGTTGTGGATAAATTCGAGCTGGGTACGCGCATGCCTCTGCAATAGTACCCCATGTGGAAGCACATCGTCGTAGCCGTAGAAAAATTCTTAGTGTGCGAGCCTGAGCACTTTCAAATGTGCGGACGGCAGATGCACTAATCCGAGAAAGTACTGGCACACTGTAGCGGAGCTATCCAACAAAAAGTGCCTGGTAAAGCTGCAGAAGAGATGATTTGGATGGCCCCCATGATTTTTCAGACATACGTCGAA
>NC_091821.1:41300689-41305689 GCF_038994185.2 Dermacentor albipictus
GGCAGGCAGGCAGGCAGGCAGGCAGGCAGGCAGGCAGGCAGGCAGGCAGGCAGGCAGGCAGGCAGGCAGGCAGGCAGGCAGGCAGGCAGGCAGGCAGGCAGGCAGGCAGGCAGGCAGGCAGGCAGGCAGGCAGGCAGGCAGGCAGGCAGGCAGGCAGGCAGGCAGGCAGGCAGGCAGGCAGGCAGGCAGGCAGGCAGGCAGGCAGGCAGGCAGGCAGGCAGGCAGGCAGGCAGGCAGGCAGGCAGGCAGGCAGGCAGGCAGGCAGGCAGGCAGGCAGGCAGGCAGGCAGGCAGGCAGGCAGGCAGGCAGGCAGGCAGGCAGGCAGGCAGGCAGGCAGGCAGGCAGGCAGGCAGGCAGGCAGGCAGGCAGGCAGGCAGGCAGGCAGGCAGGCAGGCAGGCAGGCAGGCAGGCAGGCAGGCAGGCAGGCAGGCAGGCAGGCAGGCAGGCAGGCAGGCAGGCAGGCAGGCAGGCAGGCAGGCAGGCAGGCAGGCAGGCAGGCAGGCAGGCAGGCAGGCAGGCAGGCAGGCAGGCAGGCAGGCAGGCAGGCAGGCAGGCAGGCAGGCAGGCAGGCAGGCAGGCAGGCAGGCAGGCAGGCAGGCAGGCAGGCAGGCAGGCAGGCAGGCAGGCAGGCAGGCAGGCAGGCAGGCAGGCAGGCAGGCAGGCAGGCAGGCAGGCAGGCAGGCAGGCAGGCAGGCAGGCAGGCAGGCAGGCAGGCAGGCAGGCAGGCAGGCAGGCAGGCAGGCAGGCAGGCAGGCAGGCAGGCAGGCAGGCAGGCAGGCAGGCAGGCAGGCAGGCAGGCAGGCAGGCAGGCAGGCAGGCAGGCAGGCAGGCAGGCAGGCAGGCAGGCAGGCAGGCAGGCAGGCAGGCAGGCAGGCAGGCAGGCAGGCAGGCAGGCAGGCAGGCAGGCAGGCAGGCAGGCAGGCAGGCAGGCAGGCAGGCAGGCAGGCAGGCAGGCAGGCAGGCAGGCAGGCAGGCAGGCAGGCAGGCAGGCAGGCAGGCAGGCAGGCAGGCAGGCAGGCAGGCAGGCAGGCAGGCAGGCAGGCAGGCAGGCAGGCAGGCAGGCAGGCAGGCAGGCAGGCAGGCAGGCAGGCAGGCAGGCAGGCAGGCAGGCAGGCAGGCAGGCAGGCAGGCAGGCAGGCAGGCAGGCAGGCAGGCAGGCAGGCAGGCAGGCAGGCAGGCAGGCAGGCAGGCAGGCAGGCAGGCAGGCAGGCAGGCAGGCAGGCAGGCAGGCAGGCAGGCAGGCAGGCAGGCAGGCAGGCAGGCAGGCAGGCAGGCAGGCAGGCAGGCAGGCAGGCAGGCAGGCAGGCAGGCAGGCAGGCAGGCAGGCAGGCAGGCAGGCAGGCAGGCAGGCAGGCAGGCAGGCAGGCAGGCAGGCAGGCAGGCAGGCAGGCAGGCAGGCAGGCAGGCAGGCAGGCAGGCAGGCAGGCAGGCAGGCAGGCAGGCAGGCAGGCAGGCAGGCAGGCAGGCAGGCAGGCAGGCAGGCAGGCAGGCAGGCAGGCAGGCAGGCAGGCAGGCAGGCAGGCAGGCAGGCAGGCAGGCAGGCAGGCAGGCAGGCAGGCAGGCAGGCAGGCAGGCAGGCAGGCAGGCAGGCAGGCAGGCAGGCAGGCAGGCAGGCAGGCAGGCAGGCAGGCAGGCAGGCAGGCAGGCAGGCAGGCAGGCAGGCAGGCAGGCAGGCAGGCAGGCAGGCAGGCAGGCAGGCAGGCAGGCAGGCAGGCAGGCAGGCAGGCAGGCAGGCAGGCAGGCAGGCAGGCAGGCAGGCAGGCAGGCAGGCAGGCAGGCAGGCAGGCAGGCAGGCAGGCAGGCAGGCAGGCAGGCAGGCAGGCAGGCAGGCAGGCAGGCAGGCAGGCAGGCAGGCAGGCAGGCAGGCAGGCAGGCAGGCAGGCAGGCAGGCAGGCAGGCAGGCAGGCAGGCAGGCAGGCAGGCAGGCAGGCAGGCAGGCAGGCAGGCAGGCAGGCAGGCAGGCAGGCAGGCAGGCAGGCAGGCAGGCAGGCAGGCAGGCAGGCAGGCAGGCAGGCAGGCAGGCAGGCAGGCAGGCAGGCAGGCAGGCAGGCAGGCAGGCAGGCAGGCAGGCAGGCAGGCAGGCAGGCAGGCAGGCAGGCAGGCAGGCAGGCAGGCAGGCAGGCAGGCAGGCAGGCAGGCAGGCAGGCAGGCAGGCAGGCAGGCAGGCAGGCAGGCAGGCAGGCAGGCAGGCAGGCAGGCAGGCAGGCAGGCAGGCAGGCAGGCAGGCAGGCAGGCAGGCAGGCAGGCAGGCAGGCAGGCAGGCAGGCAGGCAGGCAGGCAGGCAGGCAGGCAGGCAGGCAGGCAGGCAGGCAGGCAGGCAGGCAGGCAGGCAGGCAGGCAGGCAGGCAGGCAGGCAGGCAGGCAGGCAGGCAGGCAGGCAGGCAGGCAGGCAGGCAGGCAGGCAGGCAGGCAGGCAGGCAGGCAGGCAGGCAGGCAGGCAGGCAGGCAGGCAGGCAGGCAGGCAGGCAGGCAGGCAGGCAGGCAGGCAGGCAGGCAGGCAGGCAGGCAGGCAGGCAGGCAGGCAGGCAGGCAGGCAGGCAGGCAGGCAGGCAGGCAGGCAGGCAGGCAGGCAGGCAGGCAGGCAGGCAGGCAGGCAGGCAGGCAGGCAGGCAGGCAGGCAGGCAGGCAGGCAGGCAGGCAGGCAGGCAGGCAGGCAGGCAGGCAGGCAGGCAGGCAGGCAGGCAGGCAGGCAGGCAGGCAGGCAGGCAGGCAGGCAGGCAGGCAGGCAGGCAGGCAGGCAGGCAGGCAGGCAGGCAGGCAGGCAGGCAGGCAGGCAGGCAGGCAGGCAGGCAGGCAGGCAGGCAGGCAGGCAGGCAGGCAGGCAGGCAGGCAGGCAGGCAGGCAGGCAGGCAGGCAGGCAGGCAGGCAGGCAGGCAGGCAGGCAGGCAGGCAGGCAGGCAGGCAGGCAGGCAGGCAGGCAGGCAGGCAGGCAGGCAGGCAGGCAGGCAGGCAGGCAGGCAGGCAGGCAGGCAGGCAGGCAGGCAGGCAGGCAGGCAGGCAGGCAGGCAGGCAGGCAGGCAGGCAGGCAGGCAGGCAGGCAGGCAGGCAGGCAGGCAGGCAGGCAGGCAGGCAGGCAGGCAGGCAGGCAGGCAGGCAGGCAGGCAGGCAGGCAGGCAGGCAGGCAGGCAGGCAGGCAGGCAGGCAGGCAGGCAGGCAGGCAGGCAGGCAGGCAGGCAGGCAGGCAGGCAGGCAGGCAGGCAGGCAGGCAGGCAGGCAGGCAGGCAGGCAGGCAGGCAGGCAGGCAGGCAGGCAGGCAGGCAGGCAGGCAGGCAGGCAGGCAGGCAGGCAGGCAGGCAGGCAGGCAGGCAGGCAGGCAGGCAGGCAGGCAGGCAGGCAGGCAGGCAGGCAGGCAGGCAGGCAGGCAGGCAGGCAGGCAGGCAGGCAGGCAGGCAGGCAGGCAGGCAGGCAGGCAGGCAGGCAGGCAGGCAGGCAGGCAGGCAGGCAGGCAGGCAGGCAGGCAGGCAGGCAGGCAGGCAGGCAGGCAGGCAGGCAGGCAGGCAGGCAGGCAGGCAGGCAGGCAGGCAGGCAGGCAGGCAGGCAGGCAGGCAGGCAGGCAGGCAGGCAGGCAGGCAGGCAGGCAGGCAGGCAGGCAGGCAGGCAGGCAGGCAGGCAGGCAGGCAGGCAGGCAGGCAGGCAGGCAGGCAGGCAGGCAGGCAGGCAGGCAGGCAGGCAGGCAGGCAGGCAGGCAGGCAGGCAGGCAGGCAGGCAGGCAGGCAGGCAGGCAGGCAGGCAGGCAGGCAGGCAGGCAGGCAGGCAGGCAGGCAGGCAGGCAGGCAGGCAGGCAGGCAGGCAGGCAGGCAGGCAGGCAGGCAGGCAGGCAGGCAGGCAGGCAGGCAGGCAGGCAGGCAGGCAGGCAGGCAGGCAGGCAGGCAGGCAGGCAGGCAGGCAGGCAGGCAGGCAGGCAGGCAGGCAGGCAGGCAGGCAGGCAGGCAGGCAGGCAGGCAGGCAGGCAGGCAGGCAGGCAGGCAGGCAGGCAGGCAGGCAGGCAGGCAGGCAGGCAGGCAGGCAGGCAGGCAGGCAGGCAGGCAGGCAGGCAGGCAGGCAGGCAGGCAGGCAGGCAGGCAGGCAGGCAGGCAGGCAGGCAGGCAGGCAGGCAGGCAGGCAGGCAGGCAGGCAGGCAGGCAGGCAGGCAGGCAGGCAGGCAGGCAGGCAGGCAGGCAGGCAGGCAGGCAGGCAGGCAGGCAGGCAGGCAGGCAGGCAGGCAGGCAGGCAGGCAGGCAGGCAGGCAGGCAGGCAGGCAGGCAGGCAGGCAGGCAGGCAGGCAGGCAGGCAGGCAGGCAGGCAGGCAGGCAGGCAGGCAGGCAGGCAGGCAGGCAGGCAGGCAGGCAGGCAGGCAGGCAGGCAGGCAGGCAGGCAGGCAGGCAGGCAGGCAGGCAGGCAGGCAGGCAGGCAGGCAGGCAGGCAGGCAGGCAGGCAGGCAGGCAGGCAGGCAGGCAGGCAGGCAGGCAGGCAGGCAGGCAGGCAGGCAGGCAGGCAGGCAGGCAGGCAGGCAGGCAGGCAGGCAGGCAGGCAGGCAGGCAGGCAGGCAGGCAGGCAGGCAGGCAGGCAGGCAGGCAGGCAGGCAGGCAGGCAGGCAGGCAGGCAGGCAGGCAGGCAGGCAGGCAGGCAGGCAGGCAGGCAGGCAGGCAGGCAGGCAGGCAGGCAGGCAGGCAGGCAGGCAGGCAGGCAGGCAGGCAGGCAGGCAGGCAGGCAGGCAGGCAGGCAGGCAGGCAGGCAGGCAGGCAGGCAGGCAGGCAGGCAGGCAGGCAGGCAGGCAGGCAGGCAGGCAGGCAGGCAGGCAGGCAGGCAGGCAGGCAGGCAGGCAGGCAGGCAGGCAGGCAGGCAGGCAGGCAGGCAGGCAGGCAGGCAGGCAGGCAGGCAGGCAGGCAGGCAGGCAGGCAGGCAGGCAGGCAGGCAGGCAGGCAGGCAGGCAGGCAGGCAGGCAGGCAGGCAGGCAGGCAGGCAGGCAGGCAGGCAGGCAGGCAGGCAGGCAGGCAGGCAGGCAGGCAGGCAGGCAGGCA